>NC_072734.1:146141956-146335279 GCF_026930045.1 Uloborus diversus | reverse complement strand
TGTTACGGTTCCACGTTACAATAATTTCGTAATTTACTCGTCCATCTTATGATATTTTTGTTCTTAAAATTGGAATAGAAAAAGAACCACATCGAATTTTTGAAAAATCGCTTCGAGGTGCACACTCCACGCTATAAACTAACTTTGTGCCAAATTTCATGAAAATCGGCAGAACGGTCTAGGCGCTATGCGCGTCACAGATATCCTCCGGACAGACTTTCAGCTTTATTATTAGTAAAGAAAGATAAAGATCAAGAAGATGATTTCTTAGTGATAATAATTATTCAGGTCATACTTACCACAGTTCATATGTAGAATACTTATATAAGTACATTCATTTTCTTTTACTTTATTTTTTACATTAGCGTACAAAAAATATAAATACAAATTTTCTACTAAAAACTTCTTATTTTATCCTAAGTACGTATGTACTTTGAAGAAAGAAATGTACAATAAAAATGTGATTAATATATTGGTACTTAATGTAAATATCATATTGAATTAATTTTATCCATCAGTTATTTGAATTTAAAGTGAGTAATGTGAATTCTAAGGAAAGGACGTCACATGGCCACTACTGACTCATGCATGTGGCCACTACTGAAAATCTCAGATTTTGGAGTGGCCACTATTGAATCAAATATGAAGTTTGGGAAAAAATTGATAAAAAACTGAAAAAAATAAAATTCTGGCATTTTTAAAAAATGGGACGATTCAGGAATAATTGGGCTATAATACGTTCACTGAGCTAAAAAAAATGGAATTAATATTGTAGACCCACAGTTTAAAGAAGACATAAAATATGCTTAACTGTGGCCACTACTAGTGCGCTACCTTAATGCTTCTTTTTTTGTAAAAAGAAGTAAAAAAGGACTAAAATCGCAAAACAAGATGTAGTTCTGATTTTTACTTCCTTTTACAAAAAAGGAAGTATTGTATTCGCGAAAAAATTTTCACTCAAAAATCGCCCTTAATTTCCATTTTGCTCACCCCCAAATGAATGTTGAGTTTTTTTTTCGATTCGACCACATGCGGAAAAGTGCCTAAGAATGTATAGACACGCGAAATATCCATTTTGACCATCACCGAGGTAATTACAACGACTTTTCTCGTGACGTCTGTATGTATGTGCGTATGTGTGTATGTGCGTATGTGCGTATGTGCGTATGTGCGTATGTATCTCGCATAACTCAAAAATGGTATGTCCTAGAAAGTTGAAATTTGGTACATAGACTCGTAGTGGGGTCTAGTTGTGCACCTCCCCTTTTGGTTGCTTTCGGATGTTCCTAAGGGGGTCTTTTGCACCTTTTTGGGGGGAAATCATTGTTAATTTCGATGTAAACTCAAGTGGCGTTATAATTTGTCGGACACTTGGCGATATATCGCCAGTCTTTTGGTCGCCAAGTTTTGTCGCCAACTTGGCGACAAATTTGGCGGAGTTTTTTTTTTTTTTTGGTTTCAATTTGGCCATTGTTGGTGATATTTAGAGAATAAATATTGAATCACATTAAAATAGCGAATAATGGGGAAATGACATTAAATTGGAGTAAAAGGAAGTCATGTGATGCACACATCAGCTCGTTTAATATGTTGTTTGGGTCAGTTAGGGTAGTGTAAATCTAAGTTTGCAGTTTTCAAAAACATGTGCTCACGCAATTCACGAAAAACTGCGAAATTTTCGGGTTTTTATTATTATTTTTTTTTTCTAATTCCTAAACTATCCAACTTTTGATACTAAATATGAATTTCCGCTTTAAAGCACATTACATTTTGAATAATTTATGCGTAAGTGGCGTTCTGTACAACCAATAGTTTAAGAGATATTGTACTTCAAAAATTGGTTGTTTTTGACGAAAAATAAGTAAATTATGCTTTGATCACTTTCCACACCAAATATGGATATGAATTCGCACTCTAATTAAATAATACTGGATACACGTTTACAGAGCATTTAATTAGCTTTCATTTAAGCCAAAAATGAAGTATGTAGATTCAATAGTTCTCTTATAATTACAAAACAAACAAATAATCGGAAAATTAGATTTTTGAAGAAATGAGACAAAACACTTTTCTAGACAATAGGGAAGATCCTATTCTAAAAAAAGGGGGCAACGAATGATATAATAAGACTCTAATGCGTATTTATATGAGTATGTGTGTTGCAAAACACGGCGGTTATCTTTTCTATTCTATACTAATAATGAAACTGAAAGTCTCTGTCTGTCAGGATCTCTGAGAACAAAATTATCATAAGATGGACGAGTAAATTACGAAATTATCATAACGTGGAACCGTAACATGGGCACAAGCCAATTGACGAGATACGAAATTATCATAACGTGGAACCGTAACATGGGTACAAGCCAATTGGCGAGAAAATTCCCCACACATTATTTGTAAATACGTATACAGGCGAACCAAAAGACCTTTTAATTTTTCTATTACGGGCAAAGCCGTGCGGGTATCACAGGTAGAAAACTAAAATAGGTCAATAATTGTCAGCCGTAGGCAAGTTACACAAGCAACTCCAACCCTACGTATCTATGTCTTTAACATTGATGAATTTTTGGCCGTATTTCATTTTTCAACTGAAAAGTTACCTACCGGGTTTTATTGTAAAGGGAGAATAATTTTGGTAACATACGAATTGGTAATGAGATTTAACTATCCTAAGACGGACGAGCAAAGAATAAATGAAAATAAAAGTTCACTCATTATTTTTGCTAAAGTAAATGAAACTGTCCAGGTTCATCATATCAAACGTAAAGCTTTAGCGGAAAACCTAGAATGAAAAATGTACCCCCTTTACACTTTAAGCGCAATATTGTCGAATGTTTATACTTATTGAAAAATCATTCAAGCAGAAAGTATGGAAAATATGGATGAACCTAGAAACATTAACCAAATTGCTTACACTTTTTCACTTAGCAGGTCTCGATTTCTACGCAAAAAATGCTCGCCTTTATTTACAAGAGATGAGAAGAACTGAATGAATTCAAAGGATTTTTATGTGCACTGGAAGAAACTTCAGGGTTTTGCGAATGAATAAATTTTCGCCTAGTTTGTGAGCATAATTGTGCAATGAATGAACTGGTTATAATGAAACTAAAAGAGAGCATGAAAGAACTAATTCATAGTTGTAACATATTGAACAATTCAGCTGTGTGCTTTTTCGATAAGCTTAATGAATTATGTTCATGTTAAACTTTATTGGAGAACTGGAATGACTCAAAAACGTTTTTACTGTCTTCGGATACGTCAGAACGACTGCGCGCTAGCGCAATATGATTATATTTGGCTTCTCCACATCAGAGTGCTCTTGAGTAAACGCTTTTCAAAATCGTGTAATAAGCGACACCTCAATGATGAGTTGCTCCCTGGGTTTGGACTTGAGGGCATTGAAAATAAAAACAACTAGAGAAATTTTCTTCCAAAAACGTGCCAGTTGATTTTTATTCAGCTTCATACTTTTTTTTCAACCGAAGAAAAATGAAATAACTCTTAGATTCGTACTTTTTCCTCACGCAGTTAGTAGATGTGATACTACATCTTTAAATGTCTGGCTAAGAAAAGCAAAACTGAGCGGTGTTTTTTAAACGAACTGGTATAAGGTTGACCAGTCCACCATAGCTTTCCTTCCTGAAGCGAGTCCCGAAGCTGTAGAGAAGGAGCTGTTTGCTCTGTATGGAAATGAGGCATCTCCCGATATTCTGCGACAGTATTGAGTTCCACCTGTTCCTCAAAGCAGCATGTAATGCAACTGTGAACCTTCTTTGTTAGTCTTTAAAAAAACGAGTAGCTCTATTCCATTCATATCGCAAGTAGGTTAACGACCCCAGTAGTTAGCACTTTAGGAGTTTGTCCTAAAACTTACCTCTGGGGGGGGGGGGTTTTCAATACTTAGAAAAAAACTTTTCACTTGCAAATATTTTTGCATTAAAGAATGCACATCTGTGCATCTATTTAGTTCACTAAAATCAAAAATATTTGAAATGATATTTTTATAAAAATATTTTTATAAAAAATTACCGAAATCCACAGTAATTGGCACCTGATACACCAGTGTATGACACCTTGTGATCCAGTAATGGGCACATGTTAATAGAACTGGAAAATCACTTTATGTTTCACTTTTATCACCATAAGAAGCATAATTAATGTTAATTTAAAATAGGTTATTACACATAAAGTAAGGAGATGGGTAATTACATATAAAGTAAGGTGATACCTGATGATTCTAAGGGACCATAAAAAATGAACCGGTTCTCTACCGTCGCATTATCGTACTGATAGCCAAACATATTTGTTTTTTATTAATTTTTTTTAATTTTAACAATATATTCTGTAGGATTCAAATCAATAGTAGAACCCATGCGATATAGTTGCTGAAAAAGGATCAGAAACCATACTAGTGACATATTGCGCAACACATTACTGTTTATAGGCACGTGCCAATTACTGGAGACTAGCAAAACTGAAGCACCACCAAATGGCATCCATCATTATTTCAAAAATCCAAAAAGGGACAAAAATATATTTCTACCCACTCAAAGTAACACCTTTTAACTAAACAAAACCTTTGTCAACGAAAGTTTAAAATATATTTTAAATCAGATTTTAATGGATTGATGCGTATGCTTCCCTTAAGCCAGAGAAGAAGCTTTTGCAACAAAAATGACTGATTTGACACAAGCCACAATTTTTTATCTTTCCAATTCACTGCTACCATTTAGCAACATGAATTGAAATTATAATCTTTAAAGTAAATGTACATTCAGTTAATATATAGCCCTCTACTTTTAAAAGATTGGATATGAATCTCATTTCAGGACATTTTTGTTGGAAGTGCCAATTACTGGGGATGTTACCCTACCAACAAGTAAACAAATGGTTGGCAGAGGAGAAGGATACCCCAGAGCGGAGTTGGTCGAAGACCTACATAAAGTTTAAGATTGGTTCGTCAATAATCACTACATTAAACGATCCAGCCTCACTCGCCCTTTTCAGATTTTTCTCATTTTAGTGCATGAAAGGATATATGGAAGTATGCTATTTTTGCAAAACTGATCTTAAAGCTGCTCAGCTTTGTGCGATCTGCCATTTGAAAGACTGCCCACAACATCTTTGCCATTCTAATTGACAAATATGAAAAAAAAAGTAATAAAATGAAAAATAAATGATTTATCCTTCTTTTTTTTTGGTTGCGGAGTACGATCGTACCCATCAAAGTTAGATTACAATCAAGACATTAAGTGTAATTACTTTTTAAGATACGTTTTAATGATAAAACTAACATGTAAATAGTTTCACCCTTTTGAAATCTTTTTTTTTTTCCCTTCTGTCCTCTTATTCTAATGGGAAGTTTACACTGAAAATCTTTTGTTCCAAAATATTATCTATTCAAAATCAAACTTGGTAGATAACTTTCCTGTCGCGAAACGAAAGACAGCCAAAAATTCATCAATGTGAAAGGCATAGATACGTAGGGGAAGGAATGTTCGCGTTACCTACATAGGGCTATCAACTATTATCCTATTTTTTTTCCTTCATAGTCAGTGTGTTTTCCTACCACATAACTTACATAAACGCACATTAGAGTCTTAAATCATTCTTCGCCCCCTTTTTTTAGAATAGGATCTTTAATATTCGCTTGAGAAGTGCTTTGTCTCTTCTTTTTCTGATTGTTTGTTCATTTGGCGATTGTAAAAAAGTATTAAATCCGCAGACTTCGTTTTCGGCTTAAATGAAAGCCAATTAAACTTACTGTAACAGCATATTCAGTTTTTTCTTGAAGAGTAGGAATTTATACCGATATTTGACCTAAAATGTGATTAAAGCATATTTTTTCCAATTTTGCAAAAAGTGGCCAATATTTGAATAACGATATCTCCTAAACTATTAGTCGTACATAGCGCTACTTGAGCTTAAATTGTTCAAAATTTAATGTGCTTTAAAACGGGCATATTTAGTATCAAAAATTGGACAATTAAGGAGTTTTAAGGGAAAAACTAAAAAATATCCGTAAATTTCGCTGGTTTTCGCGAACTACGCAGCGAGCACAATTTTTTGAAAACTGCAAACTTAGCTTTTTACTACCCTAACTGATCCCAACAACATATTCAAAAATCAAAACTACATCGCAATTTGCGATTTTAATGTCTAGTATGACTGGACTATAAGCACACTTTAATTTTTACATTTGATATAAAGATACTCCTGACATAGTATCATTTATAATAGATAACTTAGTGACTTAAAATTTAATTAATTTCATGCGTTACGTGGAGGACATCCAAAGTCAACCTCTTGTAGTTTTCTGTATGCATTATTTAATATTTTTGCTCTGTTAATACAGCAATGACGAAACAAATTGTAGGTTTTGAAAACTAAGGTTCTAACGTGAAGGAAACACATCTCTTTTGTTAAGATATAATAATTTTAACCGTTGAGAGAAATTATGTGTATGCCATTGCTCAAAAAACTGTCATTTTGTCTCGCAGTGACGGTTACTATATTTCATAAATAAGAAATGATTTTAAAAGGCTAATGACGAAATTTTTCGCTAAAGAAATCACACATACGTTTGCGATTTCTTAAACAACAAAACTTTGTTCATTACTCTTTTAAATAGTTATTTTAATGAAGTGTAGGAAGCGTCACTTACGGGACAAAATAACCGTTTTCCGTAGAATGGAACATAAGAGTCAAGTGAATTAAAAAAGTTATACATCGGATAAAAGGCTTTATTCTGAAGTAACGTGTAGAACTAGTAAAAGTGTTGTTTTTGGATTTTAAAATATGTTTAAAATTCAAAATTTTAATGAATTCAATATTTTATTTATTAAAAAATGTCGTTTTGCTTGTTTAAGAAACTTTTCAAACTCTGAACTCATCTTTGAATTCTTGTTTGACACTTTTTTATTAGAATTTTCATCAGATCGGCTGTACTGAAAGCTTTCCAAATGTTTTAAGAACACTTCCTCATTAACAGTTAAGCTCTGAATTTCTTTTGTATGCTGTTTTAGATTTATCTTAAGTAAGATGAGGTAAAGTGGTATAGGTTAGGTTCAACGCACAACCTTCTTCTAAAACTATTTTATCTTAACTTATACGACAGTTATTCGTTAAACAATAATTTTACTTTAAAATGCTGTTTTTATCAGATAAACGTGTATAACTTAGCTGAAACATAATATGTGGATTTAAATTACTGCAAGATTGTATTCCTATGGTATTTAATAAATTCTTAGCACTTTGTCTGCAACTACAGCCTTCATTTTAATCTAGTAGAATAATTTATCTTCCAGGTGACTTTTGTTAAAGATTAATACAAAATAGAAGCATTTAGAATCCATTGAAAAATAGACTGAACTTGATTTTAAAAAAATGTATGTTTCACGTTTTGTTCTTTTGATAAAGTAACTTATTATGAAATCTCTTAACAGATTAACATGGCTTGATAAAAATATTTGTACTTTTCTTTGCAGTACTAATGATAAGGGTATATATGAGAAAGCATACACAAATGTACTCATACAAGTTCAGAGTTGGACCTATAATGGAATTTAAACGAGGTACTTTAGCCACTTGATTTGCCACCTATGTATTGTTTCAGCTGCATATCTGCACAAAATTCCAGAAAGAAGGGAAAACAAGTGCAACTAAAGATTATTGAAGTTTTATTGAAAAACTACGAATGCGACAAACAATACTTTTTTTTACAATATAAAGAACACAAAATGCGTCTTTAATTCAATCAAGTGAATATGCAACTGCAAATAATCAAGATAATTACCGCTCAGTCTTTCTGCGGATTACTGGTGTCAGTGAAACAGGAAGGGATGGAAAAAATTCGAGTTTATTGTGTAGATTATTGATTAGACATGGGGTAAATCATGGGGATTCGCTTCACCGCCACAGTTTCTGTTTACGGGATGCAGCCATTATAAAAATCGAACTTAATCCAACCATGTCTTATTTTACGGTGGGGAGAAATGATGAATGACATACGTATATGTTCTTTCTCATTTAGATTCAACTATTGTTATTTAGTTGAAATTTGCAGTGATGAAATACATTTTAACAAAAGATTCGTCATTCCAACGATTACATTGACTAATAATGCTTATGAAAATATGTGTGTTTGTGTTTATTTAATATTTTAGATACAAAGAGGGATACCTGTTAATTTTGAATTGTGATTCAAATTACTGAAAGACAATGCGGGCATTTCTTTAGAAATACACTTCATTTTATTAAGGTACTATATTCTTAATTTTAATTCTTATTTTCTTATAGTGCTATTTCTTTGTTTTTTACCCCTGCAATTTATATTTATTGCCTGTATTCATGCGAACAAGTACTATTTGGTCATATTATGCTTTGTTTGTTGTTTTTGTTGCATGAAAAATTCTGCGTAGTGTTAAATGGTTTTAAATAGGCTTAATGTTTCCCCTACAGTTTAGTTAGTATTTAAAGAGCAGTTTTTCACGTTTTTATCTTTCATATATTTTTATAGCTTGATTGCTAATAGAGTTGAGGCAACTAATGTATTTGCTACGCTAAATAGTTTAAATTCACAATAAAATATATTCATACATCAGGCGCATACCTAGCACGGGTGAAACACGAGGCGGTAATTTATGGTGTAACCCCTCCCCGCCCCCACACACACACACAAACGCAAGGGGGGAAAAAGGTTTCATTTTCTACTAAAGTATAAAAACGTGAAATTCATACAATTTTCCGAAACAACTACGTTTATATATAAAATACACTGCCAGCTCAGTTATACCAACCAAGGACTGCAGTTTCGTGCTTTTTAGCACTCATATGCCTGGAATAGGAAGTAATTGAGTTGGAAGCGGAAACATCTTAAAGAAGCCAAGCGAGATTACTTCCGCTCCCAGTTCAGTAACTTCCTATTCCGGGCTAATGAGTGCTAAAAACCACGAAACTGCAGTCCTCGGTTGGAATAACTGAGCTGGCGGTGTATTTTATGTATTTCCGCTTTAGCCCTGGCTTAGGACGGTAACTTACTGCAAAACTACGTTTGAGTTATGACGAAATTTTAAAGGGCCTATGTACAAAAGACAAATAAATACTGTGAACACTTTTTATATAACTTACCTTAGACGTGAATGTGCAGCCCGTCGAGTAGTCAAAAAAGTAAGAGAGTGAATGAAATAGATATCCCTTTAATTTTTTCAAACGTATCTTAAACACAGGGTAAGATAATGGGGTTCAGTTATTTGTATAAGAGGAAGTCACTACTAGGTCTAAGTATTGACAATATGAACCTAATCCTGAGTATAGTATTCGCGCCATGACGTGGGGTGAGAAAGATGGCTCAGGCGGTTTTTCCACGGAAATTTTTCAATGTTGTTCTCTTAAAAATTAATTTTAGTTTCATATTATTCAAAAACCTGTAATTACAACTTGGAAGTTATCCCCCCCCCCCTCCAGGCTAGCTTAGGGCCCCTGCCTTGCTAGGGGCCCCCAACTCCCGGAAATTAGTATGATTCGGTCCAAAAAAAAAAGAAAGAAAAGTACTTGAAAAAATAAATTTCTTGTTCTCGTGCCGAAAAACCTCGAAAATTTGGAAAAGTGAGGCTACAACTACAAACTATAAATGGGAGGGGTAGGAAGAAGAAATGCCAATATACATCATATTCAACTCCTTTGCTTTATCCTGCATCAGTAATATAAAAACCATGGTTCAAACGTCTCTGAAACATATTACAAATTTTTGTGACTCACATGTTTCATATCTTGCTATTTTTATAATTCCGACTGCAGTATTTTTTGGGAATTCTTTTGATGTTGCTTGCTTTTATCTTACTTCTTCTACATATTGTCAATCTATTTAGCACTAAAAAAATACACTACCTCTTTTACTTTTCGTTTTTTTTTGTCTCTGTCCCACTTGCAACTGAAGAACAGTTGTTGTCATGAGAAATCTACATTTTTAAATTTAAATAGCTGTTTCTTACAAATTTAGTACAGGAGTGTAAAAACTTATAATCATGTACTAAAATATCAGAGACTGGAAAGTACAAATGAAGTTACTTAAATAATTTTAATTGTTCTCGAGTCCTTGAAAATACTTCATATATGCCTTTCAAAATACGAAGCAAAGTTAGGCTCCAATTTTAATTCTTATCAATTGTATAAATTATGAATTGTTCAAATGGGCAGTATGTTACTCTCTTTTTACCTATTTTCTAAATCCGTACACCATTTATTTGAATGCATTTTTTACAGTTGATCATTTTATATTTAATTCATTGTTGTATTTGTCGGTGGGTTGGTGGGATAAAAACTAATTGTACCGAAAGCCAATGTGAACAAGTAACAATGCATTGTTTTTTCTCATCCCGCGCTCTTTCTCTCTGTGAACTGGCTGCTGTCAAGAATTTCTCATTTGTGAAACACTTTTTACTGTGCAGTATTTTAATTTGCAAAAGTGTATATAACTACTTTGTTTACCTATTTCTGTCCTGATATTTTTGCAGTTTCAACTACATTTTACATTGCTTCAAAATGCAGATTTTTATATCAATTTTTCAAACTTTCCACCGGAGAAGAAACTCCCCGGATCCTCTACAGTTGAGAATATTTTGTACTCCACCTAAAAGGGAGTCCTGCGTCGCTCTCCAGGGAAAACACGATCAAAACAATAAAAGTATTGCTGTGTGTGTCAGAGGAAAGTGACAAACATAGTAAGGGGGGAATAAAAAAAAACTGCCTCTTACACCACAGAAAGAAACGTTGCTCAAACTACAAAAGGGGCCGCATACCTGAAATAGCTTAGGGCCCCGTTAAGTCTAAATCCGGCCCTGGTGACACCCGAGTAAGACCCCTCCCCCTACGCCTCTTAGCGACGCCACTTTATACATGGAAAACAAGAACGATTGAGTTTATACTACAATGTTCCGACTTCCATTAACCCGTCCAATATCGCGTAGTCATCTATAGAGGGCAAATCTGACCTGGTAGCATTGTGAAGGCTGCGCAAACCCTAATCACAGTATTGCGATGCTGCTAGGTTAGGTTTGTCGTAACTACAGTTTTAAAAAAATCAGTCCTTAAATATGAGCAGTCAAATGTGTTAAACGAGAAGTGTAAAAAGATTGATTTCTTCACAAGGGTAGAAATGGGTCTAGAAATGTTTCATCGAGAGGGTGCTTAATTTTTAACTTACCTCTTACTGTGTATCTTATTTAAGCATGCTTTATGGGGGAGGGAGGATGACATAACATTTTCATCTAAGGAAACTAAAATATAGCCAAGGAGGACTCTGAACCTATTCCTCTCATTTTCCATTGAAAGAGGTAAGCTAAAACCGCGTTTTAGAACTTCAATTTCGTATTATTTCCGTTGGAATGTTTCAAAACACCCTCCCCCTAAAACAATCAACGGTAGTCTAGAATTGCCGTTTTGAAACTTCAATTCCGAAAATTCAAAGGAGGGAGATTCGAACTCTATTCTTTTCCTTATCGTCATCAAAAAGGGCGTGCGCTTGCTTTTCGGAACTTCAATTCGAAAAAATTTCCAGTGCAAGGTTCCTTAAAGGTAGGGAGATTGACCACGTTGCATGTCCCTTGTACCCGTCCTTGTCCCTTGATCCTACATCATCAATTGATGTGCAAAAAAAAAAAAAAAAAAAAAATCTAAAGCTATAAAAAAAAAAAAAAAAGATCTGGTGAAACAATTTGTGTGCGTGGAATAAACAAGTCTGATGAACCTCACTAAATTTACGCATTTTAGTAATAGTATTCATAAGACTGTGATACATACTAAAAGCCCAATCTTCGTGATTTTGCTTTTAAAAATATTTTAAGTGCATATCCATCAGAAACATCTGCTGTTTATCGCAAGCACTAAAATGAAACTACAACCTGTTTCAAATATTTAACTCACGTCGCAAGTTTTGTATAGTATCTAACTTTTGCCTCGTAAGTAATCATATTAAACCCAAAACTGCGAATTATCTTCCTTTTAACATTACCATAAAACACTTTTATAGTAAGTTTATCACGTACGCGTATTCCTCCCAAATGCGATCCTAAATCTATCTGCACTTTGCAAGCTTCAAAATTGCATTTTGAACTGCTTTAATGCAATCAAAATTACCCATCATAAAGTTATCGTTATCTCATGCGAATTTTTTAATGTAATATTCCACATATTTTATGGCAGAAAAATAGGACACAACTAATATATTGGTCACATTATATTTTTATTTTGCGGATAGTATTTTAAATTAATTATAAACAAAAGAATGTTGCAGAATTTCGGTACATTTTAGAGTATCAAGTCAAATAAATATGAATTTTTCTAAGCTAATTTTCTTTCAGTTTTAAAATTAACTAATTTTAATTACTGAAGCAAGTAGTTAAGCGCCTATTCCCCAAAAATAACCGCAAATATCTACAGTATTAATAAAATTTTCAAAATTTCATCACATTTTGAGTGATGTATGTTTATGCATCATCTCGTTCGTATATAAGCGTTTTCCTGACATTGCTACTGTACTAGCGTTAACGTATAACGAATTGCACTGGTAAACAAAGATTTTGCATTTTGAAACTTTTGTAGTGTCCCTAAGGTAATTTATGACGCTGATTTCAAATATCTTTAAAAAATATATATATATAAAAAAAATAAATAAAAATTTTGAAAGAAAAATTAATTTGAATTTTGACATCTTGAATTCAAATTATGTTTTCCGCAATCACGAGTGTGTGTATGTAGACGTGTGTGTTTGTGTGTGGGGGTATGTGTGCTTGTGTATCGATGTATATGTGTGTGTACGCATGTGTGTTTGTGTCTGTGTGCTGGCATAAGTGTGTGGGTAGTTGTGTGTATGTATGTGTGTGTATGTGTAGGTGTCTGTATGTATGCGTGAGTGTATGTGTTTGTGTGTGTATGTGTAGGTGTATGTGTGTGTAGGTGTATGTGTGTGTAGGTATATGTGTGTGTAGGTGTATGTGTGTGTGTGCGCGTGTGTGTGTAGTTGTGTTATGGGTGCGCGTGTGTGTAGTTGTGTTATGGGTGCGCGTGTGTGTAGGACATGGATGCAACCTGGAGACGGCTTTCGCTATAGGAGCAGCATCGTGAGGAGCCGGTCGACGGTGATGGTGCGGAGGGTGGCGGTGGGAAAATAAAATGATAGGACGCCAAAAACAGTCAAGGGAAAGCAATAAGCAATCGTGATTGCTCAATCAAAATTTAAAAAAAATTTAAAAAATAAATTTGAATTTTGACATCTTGAATTCAAATTATGTTTCTCGCAATCACGAGTGTGTGTATGTAGGCGTGTGTGTTTGTGTGTAGGGGGTATGTGTATGTGTGTTTGTGTCTGTGTGCTGGCATAAGTGTGTGGGTAGTTGTGTGTATGAATGTGTGTGGGGGTGGTATGTGTATGTGTGTGTAGGCATATGTGTTTGTGTCTGTGTGTAGGCATGAATGTGTGTGTAGTTGTCTGTATGTATGTGTAGGTGTTTGTTTGTGTGTATGTGTGCCCGTGTGTGTAGGACATGGATGCAACCTGGAGACAGCTTTCGCTATAGGAGCAGCATCGGGAGGAGCCGGTCGACGGTGATGGTACGGAGGGTGGCGGTGGGAAAATAAAATGATAGGACGCCAAAAACAGTCAAATGAAAGCAATAAGCAATCGTGATTGCTCAAAAAAAAAAACAGAATTTAGTTTACATCCTAGTATAAAGCCAATGGTGATACATTGTCAGATTTGCTGTTACTGCATTGGCGACATAGTGGTCAGTGTCATTAGCACCAATTTTCGTAACATATGCTCCATGAATTTAATCATTTTCTGCTCTTTTATACTTAAATGAAGACACAATGATCTTTTCTCTCTGGAAAATCAATAAGAACACTGTAATAGGCTCTGGATATGTAGTAAGTATTGGAACAGCAAACAGATTTGTTGAGATGTGGTATTGAATCTTCCAAAACTTGTTTACAAACTAAACTATTGAATAATATAAAGTACCACTCACTATTTTTAGTGGCATATTTAGATATTAGGAAGGAACATATGAAGATTTAAATTTTTTGTAAGATAAAATTGTATACAACACATCCTATGGCACAATAATTCACAGCTTAAAATGAAGTTTAGCCTACAGGTAAAATGAAATAAATTGTAACTGCTTGGACTATACACAGTTTTGCCGTTTTCTGCGCGGAATGTACAGCAATGGAAAAAAACTATAAAACATTAAGGCCCGTCCAGAATTAAAGGAGCCTACTTTCCCGTATACCAGCATCAACTTACTATCATCTGATCAATATTTTCTTAATTAGTGGAGATTGCAAATTATGCAAAACATACATAACATTATAGGCTGATTTCTAAAAATAATACATGATTGAAAAAGATACGCATAAAAAATAAACGAATAAGTGAAGTTGTAGCACCTTTCAGAGAATGCAGCTAATATTTTTTAATACTAAGTTATTTAGTCGTTCTCAAAAGGGGGACGGGGAATAAAACGTATTTCTTAAAATAAACACATTTTATCAAAAAAATAAATAAATAAATAAAACTGAACAAATCCTTTGTTGCTCTTACTTTTGGGCAAAAATATGGTGCCTCTGGCTTTGTTTTTCCTCCCTTGCCAAAATTTTCATTACAAAAACAGTATTCCTTAGAAAATAAAAATAACTGGATAATAAAATAAATTCTTTAATAAATAACTTTCGCAAAAAAATAATAATAATAATAAATCGTATGCACAGATCTTTCTTCCTGTTAAGCTTCCACCTGCCAAAAAGATTAATACTTGCCCTTACTGGATATTTAAGAGGGATGTTCTTGATGTCAAATACAAAAAAAGAAATGTGGATGTAACGCATTTTTCCAAACTTCAATTGCATGTCATAACAACCAGTGAGTGATGGATGTAAACTACCTAGATATTTGAATTCAACGCATCACTTTGCACAAAGAGCAAACATTTTTCACCACTTGACCAAATGAAAAAATCATTTTTGGATGCCACCCACAGTTTATCCATTCCACACAGAAACTTATAATAACGTACGTGCTCAAAGTCGAAGTCTTCTCGAAATTAAGAAACTATTCAAAGTACTATAAAATCGCCCGTCAAGATATGACGGATGAAAATTGCTTCAACATTTGAACGAAGCATTTGCATGTTTGGTGATATTTTGATAGTTGAAATTTAAACCGTAACTCCAGTCGATTAACCCTAAACTCCAGTAGACAGCGTTCATTGTTGACCCCTTTTTCGTTTCCTCATTCCCCTGAAATGACAATCTTACCAGTAAAACAGTTAAGATACCGGATCCAGTTCAGCCTTGCCAAAATAAAGCATTTCCCTGCATGTTTTAAAAATTACGAAAAATTATTACCACATTATCGTGCCGTGGCGCGAGTTCCATTGTTGACGTTAGGAGCGTTACTCGAACATTCGCTATTATATATATATACATATATGGATTATATATATGAGGCTTGAAGACAATTTTATCGAACTTCTTGAAGTGTTTTCAGTTTTCTCTTCAGTTTCTTAGTTTGGACATCCTCTTTCTACGTCTGGTATTTTTAATCAGAATGTCAGACGTTTTTCATGCATCAAACTCCGCCTGACAGCTGCAGATATTGCACACGAGCACTATGATTTAAAATCAAAACCCGTCTGTTCGTACTATCAAGCGTAATCTTTGAGAATAAATAAAAGCAGAACGGTGAAGAGAACGATACTTGTAAGGCGCGTGGAATGTACAAATGTGCAAAATGTGTTTCTTGACTAAGATGGAATGAAAACATCACCTTTTGATTGATGAAGCAAGTACATGTTTTTTTGGAAGGGACGGGACACTGTTTGTTAGTTCCTACCAAGGAACTCCTCTCGTCTCCGAAATCAGTTTCCAATAACGAAGCAAGGGGCTGCACTGTGGAAAATTCAGGAAACTGTTACGGTGAATCTTACTGTAAAATGGAGTGTTAACAGTACAAAAAAAATTTACAGTAAATTGTACCGAGAAAAATAAATGATTGCAGCGACCATTGACAGACCACGTGACTTCCATTGCGAAGCAGATAACACAGTACTTCCCTCACTCCATGAGTGCCAACTGAAGTGGTGGTCAACAAAGTCGCCTGCCAGTACGAAGTTGCCGAGTTCGCACTAGGGTTTCCTATCTTGGAATCCCGATCCCGAATCCCGCGGGATCTCGCAGGATTTTTAGCGGGAATGGTCCCGCGGGATTTCCCTTACAATCCCGCGGGATTCCCAATCCGCAAATTTTTTCCATTCAAGTATTTTCCAGCTTATGCCGCTCATAAAACGATTATTTTTACAAGTATCATCTGAAACTTGAATCTTCTTCTTCGTATATCTGCAAGAAGAGCAATTAAAACTGTGTGTCGCATATGACCAACAATGGATTTGATATTTCACATCAAAAAAAAAAAAAAAATAGAGTATATTTTTTTGAGAATGAATTGGTATTCTCATTCGAAGTTTCAACTTTCATACTTTAATCAATTGAGAAAATGCGTAAAACTTACAAGCATTTTCAAAACCATCGTTAAAATTTTAAATCCATTAAATTACGCTTAAAAACATAGAGAAAGTGTATTGCACAATCTGAAACCCGCTGAGTAGCCTGAATGCAATGTTGGATCACTTCTGCTAGCTTTAGAATTGCACTCAAAACCTAAAAGTTACAAAAAGTGCACTCCAATAAAGAAAAAAACGAAAAATCTGACATTATTTATGTATTCGGCACGACTTTGAAAGGGGTGACAGAGGCTTGTATAAAACACAGGATGACTCTCATGACAGTGCAGTAAGTTAAGCTGCTCAGGGGCGCGCACAGAAATGTGGGGGTCCGTCACAAATAACTTTTACAGAACCCCCTTCATATTGTTTACCGTTATATTTCACCCATCATTTTAAAAGTATTGGGCCGCCTTCAACCTCGGGCTCGGGCCAGCAGGTGTCCCTTCTCCCTCCCCCCCCCCCCGTAGTTGTTCATGTTTTTGAATTCCTCTTTAAAGTGAGAGGTAAAATTAGCAAAGTTATCCAAACACTTTTACTGAGACTGCAATTTGGTGAAATGGGAAAATTAAGCAGTATTCACCTCTAGCTGTAAGGAATCAAATTCGCTGATACAGGGAACAGCGTTAATGAAGCAACAAAGGTATTATCAATGCATGTTAAATTGGATACGGCAAAACACATATCCAACAGACATTGTACGAAATTAGCAGTTCTTGAGCAAAAACCCAGCATAAGAAAAGAAAAACTTACTTCAGAAGGTAATGAAGGTAATGCGGTTCATTTTCTAACTTTCCACAATTTCTTAATTTTAGAAAAAACAATTTCGGTGGAGACTCAGCGCGTGTTTTCATCAAGCGTATTATTTTTAGAGTAAAAATCCTTAAACCTCCTATACGAGCAGCATACTTTTGCTTACCAAACGATAGTTACTAATTAGGATCTCACTTTGTAGAGCTTTACAATTGGTATATAGAATTCAAATAGATTGCTGATTTAAGTAATAAAAACAGTCCATAAAACACATTTTTTTCTCTGTCATAAAAATTTAATTTTTTGAAAAAAAAAGTCAATCCCGCGGGGTCCCGGGATTCCGCGGGATTGGCACTTTACAATCCCGAAATCCCGCGGGACTAAATTCGGCGCGGGATTGGAAACCCTAGTTCGCCCCTGCTACTCGCAATTTGCGGTTTTCAATTCTCGTTAATTCTATTGTAAAATTTTACATTAAAATATCATTTTACGGTAAAACCTACTAACAGAATGGATGCCAGTAACTTTTACAGTAAAATTTCAGGATTTTTTTACAGTATTCACGAGAAATAGTTTGGACAGGCCTCTCTTGGCTTTATGCACAAACCCCTTACATTGGAATTCAGAAACACAAAGCGTCCGTATAAGTTCAATATTTCTATTTTTTTTCTTCATTTTCTAACAAGATAATAATCCGGAGCACGAATACAAGCAGATGCCGAAGCGTTTCTCCAGCTGTCATATGATCCTTCTTGAATGGTCTTCAATCCCCAGACCTTAACATTATCGTGATAGCATGAGTCGATTTGGTACATAGTCTTGCAGGAGAAAATGTAAGACCTGTTGATGAAAAATTGTACAACTTTCATGAGGACATTTAGCAGGAACTCCCCTACCCCACCCCTCATTCCACTGTATCGTGAATAAAAAAATCGCTTTGGAATTTGCGATTGGTTTCTAACTTTTGGTCTGTACCATATATAGAAAAGTGGTTATACCACTTTTTTTAATTCGGAATTAAATAAATAATGAAAATCTAAACATTTATTAACTATATTGGACGCCTATTAATATTGAAACACATTTAAATTCATGAAGACAAACTTTTCATGCTGACTTTTAAGTGAACATTTATGTATCTCACTCACACTGTCTGTGAATGTATATGTTCTTATAATTATTAATTTTTTAGACCAGTAAGGCTTTTTTCATTCGGTTTTCATGATATGCATATCTTCTATTATATGACTTTGAATCCTTCTGTTATAACATATATATTGAGAATTTGCAGGGTTCTTTATAAGAGAAAAAATCTCAAAATTTTCTTCTTTCGAAATGAGAAATCAAATCATGCAAAGGGTTTTCCATAAATACTCACATAAACCAATATCTTAAAATTTATCGCTTTTCATGAGACAGGTTGCATGATTTGCGGAGCCAATATATCAAAAGACATGAACCAGAAAATCGTTTTCCTACACAAAAATAGCCATATATTTTTCTCTTCGTCCCCAGCATTTTTCATAGTTTCCTCCTCTTTTGCCTTTTTGGAATTATTACTTTCTTTAATGCATTTGCTGATAAACTATCTATGGCCGATTTTTGAATATACTGAAAGTCATAAAATATACTCTAATCAAGATGCTTTTAGCACGAACTTCATGTCTCGTACTACTTTGTGTTAGCAATCAAAAGAGAATAAAAAAATGCATTTGTTTTACTCATCTCCCTTTTCAAACACAACATTATTTCGGGGAGAAGTGTGTGTGTTTTGTTGTGTTGTGGTAATAATCCTCATATATATATACATATATATATATATATATATATATATATATATATATATATATATATATATATATATATATATATATATATATATATATATATATATATATATATATATATATATATAATTGCTAATTCACTGATTGAGTAACGATGAAGTTACCTAAAAATGAAACTCGCTTTACGAAATGATAATTTGATAATATGTTTTTGGTAATGTTTGACTTCCGGGAAATGCTTTATTTTGACAAGGCTGAACTAGATATGGTAGCTTAACTGTTTTACTGAAAAAACTGTCATTTTAGGAAAATGAAGAAACGAAAAAGTGGTCAACAATAAACGCTATCTACTGAAATTTAGTGTTAATTCACTCGAGTTTCGAGTTAATCCACTGGAGTTATGGTTAAAATTTCAACCATCATATTATCACCAAACAGGTTATTGCTTCGTTCACATTTAAAAGCAGTTTTTACCCATCATACATTGACAGGCGGTTTTCAAGAAAGCAAAATATTAGTGAAAGTCAGCAAAAGTACGTTTCTTACATGATGTGACTTGACATGACCTCGAAAAAGATTTAAATAAAATGGATGGAGACATTTTTGGAATTTAAAAATTTACACATTATACAGGGTACTTATATAGTATTGCATTGATAAAATCATTTAAAAGGATGCTTCTTATTTAAGCATAATTCTTTTTTTTTTTTTTTTTTTAAATTCTTACCTCAAAAAGTTTTTTTTTTTTTTTTTTTCATTTTTTTTTTTTTTACAACGTTTATATACCTCTATGTGTGCACATTTCTTATAACTGATGGGATTCAGACCATTTTTCAACTTCGTGTCAGGTGTGTCACTAGTGTGGATAGAATTTATGTTTTGGAGAAAGCGGCCTTTACCATAACAGTATGGGTATAAACTGTTGTATTAGAATTGGCAATATGTACTAAAACAAAAGATTCAGGGAAGTTGACCCTCAGAAATCCTTTGAAGCACCCCTGGGAGTTTTTAATTTCATGGAGAAGCCATTTTCAATTTTGTTAGCACCACCCACACCTTTAGTAAATGTTGTACCAAAGCGGAAAACAGCTGATGTTGCAAAGATCAAAATTGAAAGAATTTCAATGACTATATAAAAGTAGTTCTTTTGATCGAAGGAAACAACTCCATTGAGAAATTGGTGTGGTCGACGAAGTGCTGGGTTGAATAATTTTATTTTGGGTATCATATTGCTTTGTGCTAACCCTATGCGAATAAATGTTTCCCTACTCTTCGTTTACATATGCAAAGGAAAAACATTTTTCGATCTGACATTGGAAACAAAAAAATTGACGCCAATGGATCAAAATCACCAATTATCCTATTTTCGAAATCTTACCGTATGAAATGAAGCATCAAAACTCAATTTATACGTAAAACGTCTGTGTGAACAATTTTACTTATAAAACGTCTATGATTATTATTTAAGAGTTACTTCTTCGTCATTAGAAATATAAATTTCCAAATATCAAATGAACGAACTCTACTCGTGTCAACATATAACTGTCCATTCAAAAACACTGGACGTCGTAATAATAGTACAATTTTTTAAAAAGGTCGACTTTGTGATTTGTTTATGGTTAAGGGTGGTGCGTAACTAATGTCACTTTTCAACGTTTTCGACCCCCCCCCCCCCTTTGTCACAATGTTTTGCACTTCACTATTTTCCCTCTTCCTTTTGTCAAATGTCACGCTGTTTTTCATAAACGTTGCTTTGTCTTTCCTCTTCCTTGTCACAAACTATTACTATTTCGTGAACCATACCTTAAAGCAGGACTTCATTCGTGGACAGCCTCTACTTTGTGGCAACGGTATGCAAATATACATTTCCCTACTCTTTGTTTTCGTATGCAAAGTAAAAACATTTCTCGAGCTGCAATTGCTGCCAAAAATTTGACGCGAATAGAGGAAGAACTCCCGCCAATTTAACAATTATCGAAATCTTCCTGAATGAAATACTCCTGCAAAATTCAGATCATACGTAAAACTTCTGCATGAACATTGCTTCTTTTAATAAGTTTAATAGTAATGAGTAAGTTGCCTGGAACTCTGCCGTAAGAATTATTAAATTCCATACAGTCAAATGAACGAATCCTACTTGCTACATTACAAAATTGTCCATTCAAAAACACTGGACGTCGCAATAATAGTGTATTTTTTTAAAAAACTCGTGTTTGTGATTTGTTTACGGTTTAGGGGAAAACTGACAAATGCACTTTTCAAAATTTTTGATCTCTCTTCCCTTTGTCGCAAAGTTTCACACTTCACAAAATCCCTCTTCCCTTTGCCACATATCACACTGTTTTTCATAAACGTTCTTATCAAATAAAGCTTGATGTCCCATTCTCCTCAATGTATGTTCTTCTTCTCATTTATTTCCTCCGCCTTGTCACGAATGGTTACAATTTAATGAATCCCGACTTAAAGAGGGACTTCATTCGTAGTCAGTTCCTTGCTAATAGACATTTTTGTACTCGTTTTTTACGAATGCAAAAGAAAAATATTTATCGTCCTGGCATTGGTGCCAAAATGGATAAAGTTCACCAATTTCACAATAATGAAGTCGTTCTGAATAAAATGATGCTACAAAACTCCCTTAATACGTAAAGTTTCTGTACAAACATTATTTTTTGTAAAAGTAGGCTTGATCTTGCCATTAAATATAAAATTTCCAGCAGTCAAACGAACGTACTCTACTCACGGCAAGATATAATTGTCCATGCGAAAGCACTGTACGTCGTAATAATAAACCAATTTTATCAAAAGTTTCACCTTGAGATCTGTTTGTGGTGATAGCAAATGCAGCTATTATTGGGAACTGGAACTGAAAGTCGTCCCTCACTCCGTAAAATAATTTATTTAAATTCGCAACTCCAACAAACTATAGGGGGCGCTGCACTCACTGTCTAATGGCGGATGAAAAAACTAAAACAAACGCACGCTGTAACGTATAAATTGCTTCTAAAATAAGGAAATGAGAGAATTTTTTGTTCGCATGCATGATTTTTTGTTCGTTATTCATTTGAAAAGATTTTTCAAAGTCTTTTGGTTATTCTGACCCATGTAGAAAGAGATTAGAAATCAAAAAAAGTATTACGAAAGTAAAAAATTAATGCAAAACACACGGTAAGTTGTTCTGAAGGAGCCATTTTCACGATGTTGAATTCGGAATTCATAAATTTTTGGTTCGCTTCGAAAGCATTTTCATTTTGTACCGTTTTTCTATACATTAGTACATATAATGTCCAGTTTCGTGACATTTCCGGCATTTGTTGACATTTTTGTCACATAGTGCACATACGTGACAGATTGTCAAGAGTAACATTTAACACTAGATAATTTATTTCTATAACTATATGAATGGATATCAAAAGAAATCATCATGCATTTAATTCATTCGTCATGGAAATGATTTAACTGATATGCGAAATCTTGTCAAGATACATTATTCTTTCACACAATTTTAAAACCATAACCCTATAAACAGATTTTTGGTGAAACTCTTTCACCGATAATGACAGCTTTTGCAGAGCAATAAAGTTAATAAAGTTAAGTTGGCGCGATATTTTAGCGATAAAAATGCCAATTTTTTATTTTTTATTGTTCAAACTCTTAACGTTCTTTCTGGATTTTGTTCTGCGATCAATATTTTCAAGAAAATTTATTAGCATACTGTCCATTTCAGTTGGATGCAGTAGTAACAAAGGTTATTTAAATCATTTATGTGGAATTAGGTTAAGGAAAAGAGTAATTTTTCAGCATGACCCTAGTGTCCAGTCAATGTTGTTAAGTCCGCTTTTTTCATCGAATTGAAAAACTGATATTTATTCAAATTCACTCAGAACAAGATAAATAAAATGTGTACTCACAGTTTATATCAGATATTTTTGATGTTACGCTGTTGCGAATGACGATTCCAAATGATGAATTACGCAAATAAAAAAAATACACATAACAAACTGTTTGTTTTGCCCAAAATGAACACGTGGAACGCAATGTTTTAGTTTTTTCGGCAGTTTTGTAAATATCCGCAAGGTAGCGTATTCGAGCTCTGGAGTTGCGAATATTAAAATCGCGAAAACATAATCAAAATGAAAATATTTTAAATGCCCATAGTTACCCAAAAAGCCTGAATAATAAAAACAAATGCAAGTATTTCATTTCTTTATGCTCAAGCGAGAACTGGCAACACCACAATATTATCCATCAATTTCTACTAGCTGGTCGAAGACCCACCGTCGTCATTAAAGGGGACTGGGCGACGTTAAATATGCTCGTGGTCTCAATGTCCTCCAAGTGAAACGATACCTCTGGGGTGCTAGTACCAGGTAGCTATTAGCTCTTGGACTAGTTCTAAATTCTCATTAACTGTTCGATCCGGTGATGGTGCTGCCATCTATCGGTATATAAAATAATGGAGGCAAGGCACTAGTATGCAGACCTCGACATAAATACAGTTGTAGTCAGTTGTGACTCTTGAATAGAAATAGAATAGAAATTTCTACTAGACGTTAAATCCCGGTTATCACAAATTTGCCATTTCAACTGCGCTTGCGCGCGGACTTCGCTTTTAGGGCTTTCTGTTTTAAGATTCCGTGCTGCTTGTTTATTTTTAGAAAAAATAATGAATGCGATTAGAATATTTTCACAGTGATTTCGTGATATATTATATGAAACTACGGATATGAATAACTGATAATCTTAAGAGAAAAATGACACTTCAATATTTATTAGTTTAGAAATATTTATTTAACACTAGCTGTACCCGACACGCGTTGCTACGCCAACAAAAAAATACATCATTATACTGATTTTCATGACAATCGGTTGAACGGGCCAGAAGTTTTTACTCTGCAGTACCACCTGCTGGCGAGTGGCTTCAATGAGCATATTATGCACCTTCTCCGTGGAAAAATACATATATATAGCAATTTTCATAATAATCGGTCCAGGTATCAAGTGAAGCCGTGACTGTACTCAAATTTTGTACTCACCCAGTTTGCAAGATCAATCAATCGCTAAAAATATCAAATAGAAAAAGTTTTAAATCCCCCCGTTGCATGAAAAGCCATAAAACAATAAAGAAAGAATTTATTTGTTCAAACTCAAGAAAAATGGCAACAGCTAACTTCTTATCAATGAGATCTTTCACGCGAATTAATTTCTGCAGCCGATAATTTTATTCGTATTTATCCAATGGATTGTGACTTAAATTGGAATAAAAAAGGAACTATCGATCGGATTTTTTTCGAACTGGTCTATAAACATTCCCAATACCAAAAATAACAAACGGTGAAAGTTTCAGCCGAATCTGCTGGCTAGTTTTTGAGTTCATGGATGACATACAGACAAATATTCATTTTTATGTATAGAGATAAATGTAAAACACGTTGTGTACTTCAAAAATGATTGGAATATGAGTACAGAAATCCGTCTTTTGCGGATATTTTACTTAGGTGTAAACAACTTAGTATTTTACATTTTTATTTAGGTTGAGAGTTCGGCTTTGTATAAGAAGTGATGCTACAATTGTAGTATGCTCTTCTGAGGTTAAAATTGGTCCTGAGAAAGGACATATACAAATCAGACACCGAATCCATTAATAATTAAGACGCAAAATTCAATCTTTACCGAGGCCTAAAACTAAATCAGAGAAAAATTTGTGATTTCTAATTTTCATTTGTTGCTATCTCATATTTATTACCAAACTTAAAATGTTTGTAATTAATTTTAGCAAGATTTTTGAAATCAGCTAAGTCCGCGCGCAAGCGCAGTTGAAATGGCAAATTTGTGATAACCGGGATTTAACGTCGAGTTCAATTTCTTCACGCTGACTATGTCGCGTAAAAGAGCAAATAAAAATGATTTTTCACTAACTTTTAATTGCTTCTAGCGCTGTTTCTTGCCAACATAGCGGGTTTCAATTTTTGCGCGGTAAAACCGGGTGAAACGTGTTTTAAAGCATTTTTTGCAAGCTTTCCAACCATACCAAGCTCGAAACATTAAAATGCATTTTTCGTGTAGAAAAAGTGGTTTAAAAAATGAATTAAAACTTAATGTTTCACGCTTCCAATAATGAATTTCAATAATGTCAAAGAGATAAAATGAAAATTTTTGAGTTTCGCTAACTAAAAAACGTTCATAACTTTTTTCTAGTCAATTTAGGTTATTGGACCTTGGGCGCCCTGATAATTTTTTCGTTAGGATTGTTTTTTAAAGACCTTTCCAACCATATCAAATTCGAAAAAATTGTACCATCCGTTCGCGTAGAAAGAGACTTTTAGGACGAAAATGCGTCTTTTATTAATATCTCCGTTAATTAGCGTTCAATTTCAAAAAATTTTATTGATGACACTAAAACTCGGTAATAGCTACCGAACAAAAACAGAATGAAGGAAATTGGTTCATAAACAGAGGAAAAATCGGTACCGAAAGAAAACGGCTTGCCTATTAATATATAAAAATGAGGATGTGAAACATGGCTTGAAAATGATGATACTAAAATTATTCTATCTTTTAAACGTATTGTTCAATTAAAGCGTCAAAATAGAAGAGCAGGAGGCGTAGCAGTTTATCAGAATGATCTTGATTGCATAAATATTGTCACTCCAAATATAGGATTAAATGTTAATAATGCTACAAGCAGTAATACGGCTACTGAAAACGAAATTGGTGAAATGTGTATAGTGGAATGTCTCAATGAAGCAAAGAAACAAATAATTATTGCCAATATATATATATATATATATATATATATATATATATATATATATATATGTCGCCAAACAAAAGTATTTCAATTATTATTCAATTTATGGATAAACAGATTCTAAATTATACACAAGAAGGTTATGATTTAATCAATGAAGATTATTATACAATTCCTTTAATTTTAACCGAAGATTTTAGTGTTAATTTTTCTTCTGATCGAGCTAAAAATTTAGTATCGTTTCTACAATCCAAATTACAGTTACAAATGGTTAATAAGCCAGAAGAAGCCACTACAAGTCACTTAACTGTACCTGATGCAGTCTCTGCAAGATTTTTAGATAACATGCAGTGCAAAAATTTCGTTGCTTATTATAGCTGCTACCATAAGCCAATTGTTACTTTCATGAGATTAAATAATGATAATAATTAAATCCTACGAAAGTTATCACTTCTGCCGAGCGTCCCATGACGCACATACTTTTTTTCCAGTGAAAATCGTTTGAATTAAACCAACAGAAATAAAAGGCTTTTTGGGTAACCCGCACTCATCGCAGAAAAAAAAAATTCTTATAATATAGCTTAAAGCGAAAGAAATTTTATATAGAGATAATTAAAGAAAGCCATTGTTGCTGTTTCATTCGAATTTTTTTCTTGTTATAAAAACATAAATATTTGCTCCAAATCTCTTTTTTTTTCGCTATATTTGGTGAATGGTGTGTGCTTGCATCTTTTTGACATTATCTATCTCAGTCTATCCTCATTGATGGTTTTTAATGTCGTAATTTATTATTATGTATACATTTTAATTATTAAGTACTGGAAAATCTCCCGTCAGGGTATGACGGATGAAATGTGCTTCTACATTTGAACGAAGCCATTGCCTGTTTGGTGATATTTTGATAGTTGAAATTGTAACCCTAAGCGTTCATTGTTGACCATTTTTTCGTTACTTCATTCCTCTGAAATGACATAGTCTTACCAGTAAAACAGTTAAGTTACCGGATCGAGTTCAGCCTTGTCGCAATACAGCCTTTCTCTGCATGTTACACATTACCAAAACATATTATTAAATTATCATACCGTGGAGCGAGTTTCATTGTTGAATTTCGCCCACTACTCAATCATTGGCTATTATATGTATGAAGGTTGGTCAAACAGTGTGAGGGTACTACCGTTCTATATTCGAACTTCTATCATGACTGGCGGAACCTCGAAAAATTTGCCGCTTGTTTCAGGAAGCATTGTTTGAAGATCGCTGCTTCATATCATTACAAAATGTCTCAAGTTTGTTATTTTGACATCATACGAATCATACCAACTATTAAGGGTGTCTTATATATCGCCATCACATACTCTTTTGCTGCTCTAGCTTTCACTATCTTTTTTTTTTTTTTTTTGAGCAATCACATTGCTTATTGTTCTCACTTAACTGTTTTGAATTCCTATGATTTTATTTTCTCCCCTCCTCCCTCTGCAGCACCACCGTCTACCGGCCTCTCCCGATGCTGCTCCTCTATCGAAAACCGTCTCCAGGTTGCGTCAAAATACTAAACACACACACACACGCATGCATGCACACCAACATACACACATACTCACACACACATACACACATACACATACCCACACATTCATGCCTACACACAGACACAAGCACACACGCCTACATACAAACACACACACACACTCGCGATTGCGAAAAATATAATTTGAATTCCAGATGTCAAAATTCATTTTTTTTTTTTTTCATTTTTAAGTGACAGCGCAGGAGTTTTAAGTACCGTTATTTGTTTCACTTAAGACATCATATTGGAAGATGCTTTGAAACGAATGACACTTATTTTAAAGACGTTTCAAATTAAAATAAGAGTTCTATAAGATGAACTCAAGCCCATGCAGAAAACCTGCGCTCTAGTGTATCCTCTTCGGAATTAAAATGTGACTTGAAACCCAATAAAGAATGATTTTACACAATGAGAGGATCCTGATGAAATCGCCGAAATCTTTTATAATTGAAAGTCTTCCGAAACAAACAAAAAAAAAAAAAAAAATTGCACGCCTCAACCGTAAATTTCAGAATAGATGTTCATTTTAATTTATATAATTAACATGATTTACCTTCCAATTGCCTGAAATTACAACATCAATTAAATTCCCTGAATCAACAACATTATGGCTGCAGATAGTTAACCATACTTAACTATACACTACTACGTAATTTTTATCATTTACGCAAGTAGTGAATGCAATCCTGAACCAAAAATGCAATACAGGTAGGTATTCAGTATTTTTTAAACCTGATACCGGAATACTGGTCTTCATACCGGTATTAGAAATTTCCCCAAGAATCATTCAAAAACATAACGTTTGGCTGTCATTTTTTATTATTCTGTTCAAAAAATGCATCATTTACTTGTTGTGAACAAATATAAAGCAAAGAACAAACATCATAAGGAAAAATAAATACTAGCGAAAAACACATAATGCATCATTTAGTTTTCATTAAGCATGAAACTCGTTTAGTGAATAAATTCCCTGCTGTTGAAAGTATTCTTTCTCAATTCACGCAGGCCGGTGGTACTGTTAATAATGCGCGTCATACCTCCTGAAAGTAATTCATCTTCAAATAATTCGGTCTTTAACTTGTTGGTTTTGAAAAAATCATTTTTGGGAGTGTGGGTGTTTCTTTTGTATTGTAGGTGTTTTACTTTAATCATTATTTATAGTTAATTTTCACTGTTCTTCGAGCGACAATTTATTTCCAGTATTAACATCATCTTCGCAATTTCCTCTTGCTCAGTATAGGTTTGTGTTGGCTTTTTATTAATACTTTGGTTTGAAATTTAGAAAAATCTTGCTTTTTTTTTCAAAATTTTTTACAATTGTATAAATATCTGAAAATGTGTTCCAACTTATTATGCCTTTTTTCTTTGCAAATGTTTAAGGTATTATAAAGATTATCTCGCTTAATGTAAAACTGAAAAGCGAGACAGAGCTGCACGTTAATACTGATGAAAACAAATTACTGTTCGTTATACCAAGGCTTCACTCGATGCGTGTCTTATCAGGCTCAGTCATTTCTCAAAAGATCAAAGGCGCCGCCTTGCCAGTAAGATGGCGCTGTAGTATAACCGGGGGAAATCATTTGTTTACATTAGTTAACGTATTATTTCTGCTGTAAAAAGTGATGTTTTTTTCAATCTTTAACGTAAAATTTCATTGATATGGTTAACCGATGTGTAGTAGTGTAGTACAGGGTGAATTGATGCCAGAACGGCGTACCAGGTCTGTTTTTTTAAGGAAAATAAATTCCCTTTTCATGTAAAGCTGGTTTCAACTCAGTATTCAACTATTTCTCATTGGCGTTCACTTCTGGTAAAATGCATCCCTGAAGCGCAGGGAACTCCAAAGCATTTTGAGCCTTGGTCTCACTTTTAGTAAGTTGGCCCCCGAGATTACGTATACATTTTATGAGACATTTAATGTGAGTTGATATCGAGAAGGGTTCGAACATTACTCTTCCTCTAAATTAAAAAAAAATGTCTGAGAAAGAAACCTTGTTGTTTATAAATTATATAGTATTTTACTGCATATTTAAAGGAGGTATTTAATGGCGCAATCGTCAAGATTTCGGCAATAATTGTTTTATTTTCACAATATCGGTAAGACTGTAATACATATTTGCTCTTTTGATATTATTTAGTTACAGGTACGTCGCTCAGCTTGATGAATTTTCTCTTTATCTTTACTTGGCGAAAACTGAAAAATTGCGCTTACATCATCGTCGGCAAAAATTAAAAAATAAGGCTTACATTATCGTACGTTTGCTTCTTTTTCTAATTTTACAAAATTTACACTTTCAATTTTTACTTATGACAAGGTTAATTTATTCTGCTGATTATGTCACATAATAATGGAGAATTGAAATTGATTTAGCGAAATATTTTAACGAGATTTTTCATATTATTTTAACATCTCGTTTTTATTTGGCAAATTATTTTACTTTGTTTTGATTAAAAATCAGCGAAAAAAAACAAAATAACATACTACTTCGAAAAATAAATAAATTCGATGATCGAAAGCATTTAAAGTTTTATTACGTATAATTTTATTACCTTTTATTTATAAAAAGTTTCAATAATCCTCTCAGTAAATGAAACTACCCACGAAACGACACTAAAGGTTTCAGTAAAATATAAAAAAATATGGTGAACAAACTATATTTGACAACTATAAAAGCTTCATTTTATTGAAACCAAAAACCGAATACGGGGACAACAAATAAAATGAAAAATTATCGCTAAGAGTTGAAATGCATCGTGACGCACATATATGAAATTTTTTGGCGTCACAAAATTTGACAGCATTATATTTTTTGCCATTTAATATTCACATTAAAATTATGGGGGAATTATCGAGTCGCGGAACATGTGAAATTGACGGAAACTTTTTCTATTGCTAAAATTGCTGTCACCAATGTTTGTTCTTTTGATACTTTGATGGAACTTTTATTGTTTTTTAATTAATTCATTCATTTATTTCGCGAATTATTTTACACTTTAATGGATCCTTGGCTGAATACAGTAACATGGTTGCTACCTAATACTGTTTAGTTTTGATTTGGCGGATTACGAAATAGCTTAATTTAATTTTCCATTTTTTTTTTTTTTTTTTTTTTTTTTTTTCATTTTAATGTAACTTTTTATGCTACTTAATGGCTTTTTTTTTAATTTGATCTTTAACAAATAATTTAAAACTTTGTGGAACTTCATGTTTTTGTTGTGCAATAATGTATTTATGTGGCGAAGTTTCTCCCCTTTAAATTTCCTCACAATGCGTAAACATTGAAATACCGTTTACCTTTTTAACAGGCTTGTTTTTATTTTTTTAACTGTTATTATTTTTATTTATTTATTTTTTCAACAAGCAAAAGTTTTGTTCGAAAAAAAAGAAAGAATTTTTGTTATTATTTTTTTTAAAGGCTGGAATGTATAGGTTTATAAAAATCTTTAAATGAAAAGCTGCCATGTTTTCCTTTTTTGAAATTTTTACTGGCATGTTTTTCCGGGTAAATTCATTATTGTTTCAATGTACTTTTAAATGATTTAAATTTCTTGTTTTTTAACATACAACGTACTCCTTTATGATATAAATTGTAATTAATAATGATCGATACTAACGATCCGTTTTATGGCAAAAATTTTATTTGATATCTTTTATACTTGTTTTTCTTTAGAAAAATTGTATTTCTATGCATTTTAATAATTCGTGTTGTAAAAAAACTAAATATATCAAACTGAGCTATTCACCATTTTCAGAATATGTTTTTAAAAAATAACTAATTTTGAATTAAACTTTAAAGTATAAGAAAAAAAATACTAAAAGCTCTCTGAATGTTTCCATAAATATATTTATCAACTAACAAAAATATCCGACGTTGCCTGGATTAGTAATAATTATGAGAAACAATCGCTACTTTCATTTGTTTTCTGTTTTAACTGATAACTATATTTATCAGTTGTGCTTGATGAAGCATATGTAATTAATTTTTGCATAATAAAACCAAAAAAATACTTTTCCTTGATACAAATTATGAAGCATTGTTCATACGTTTAATAGACAGTATGGTTTCGTCCATAAGATGTAATGTTTAATTATAAAATATTACGCATTATTTAATTCAGAGACAAATGTCCAATGTTTGTTTGTTATTAATTGGAAGCAGAAATTACCCCCCCTCCCCCCCCCCCAAAAAAAAAAAAATAACAGTACTTCCAAAACATTTATTCACATACGTTTTCGAACAGAAAACTTCTTTTTAAGCTCGTTTGATATTGTTATTCAATGTGTAAATTGCAATAAATGCTCACTCCTATTTATATTTATTGAAGGTTTGCAGTTACATTACTCAAATAATTTTGAAAATGCTTATTGCGAAAAGTTGGAATAATTAATCATAACATTTTTTCACACACGGAATTTACATTGATTTGTCTTCCTCAGCTTATATTCATGTGATTTTGTTTCCAAACTTAATTTTTCTTGAAAACAAAGTTTCATATTTTTTTTCTTTTTGCCTAAAATATCTTTTTAAACACTTTTCCTCAGGAAGAAAAAAACCACTTTTAAATTAACTCAAATACTTTTGAACTCAATTTTGAATAACTATTCTCTTTAAGAATAATCTTATCTATTGTTTATATAGTTAAAAGTTGCCACAAAATCCACCAGATGTCACTGGAGTCTGACCAGGTTTTCTGTTTGATTGATTGGTTTCATACTACAACTTTTATTGAAATGACTGAGCCTGATAAGACGCGTATCAAGTGAAGCCTTGGTTATACTAATAAGAAAAAGTTTTTTTTTCCCCCAAAATTCAGTACAGTCGCGAAAAATAAAAATAACATAAATAATTGTTGCAATAGATGATTGGAATAAATTGTTCATGTCACAACTTTTAAATTCGAACACTTCATTACATTTTTTCACAAGATTCTAAGAACGCGGTTCACATAAACTCACGAAAGTACGATTCATCACACCATCCCACCCAGTGATGAAAATATCATTTTGTAATCTTTCTGCTACTTTTACTCATTGATGTTCGATAAATTCGCGCTTTTGAAGCCAAATTTTTACTTCCCTAGATTGATTTTGGTACTGTGTCTCATCGCAAAAGAAATTTATATTTAAAATAATAGTAGATATTCAATTAGTTAAATGGAAAAATCTTTTAATTAAAAACTATTTATTACTTTAAGCAAATACTGAAAATACCGGTATTCTACCCCATCAAATACCGGTATTACGAAATTGTAAAATAGCTCCAAATACCGGTATTCGATATTCCGGAATACCGGTATTGCAATCACTCTACGCAAGTAACTCATTTACACACACTTTGAGCTCAAAGTAAACCTTTGTATATTTACCTTTTAAAAAATTACATCATAACAGAATAAAACAGTACAATTTTTTTAGCTTTCGTATATCTTTTTCTCTCCACTTATACTGACTTCTGTCTTCCTATTCGAAAAGAGTTTAATAAACCGTTTCGTTGTTAAACTATTACTTTATATAGATACATAGATTAACGACTATATTATTAAACTTTCATTAATTATGATATGTTTAAAAGAGACAGCGACATGTGGACTGACATAAAACATTTTTTATTGGTCTAACAAAATATACACATTGTATCCAAATTGTATCCATTGTGAACCAAATTTTGGTGTAAGAAACATATCGAAATAGTGACAATAGCGAGTGTAAAAAGGATAGTCACCTGAATGATTGTTAAGTTTTGTTTGTAAGCACGTTGTAGATACAAAAATTGTAAAAAAAATTGAAGTGTACCGGTTCTTGAATAATTTAAATGCCATCACTGAAGGTAAGAGTTACAAATATAATTTTAAGTTGGCTTTTAACACGCAGAAACATGTTACACTAAAGGCATGTTTTGTCCTTTTTAGCCTACTTTCCCAGTAAAAGTCAGAAAAAGAAGAAAAAAGCATGAAAGAAGGCTTAATGCATCTTAAAAATATCGTGAAAAACAAAAAAAAGTCAAAAATAAATAAAATAATTAAATGAATATTGAAAAATTAAAAATTGGAAAGTAGGGTATTGAGATGGGGAAAAATGTCTGTCGGTCTGTCTGTCTGTCTGTCGGTCTGTCTGTCTGTCTGTCTGTCGGTCTGTCTGTCGGTCTGTCTGTCTGTCCCCCCCTAATAACTTTTGAATGAATAGTCCGATTCGAACAAACTTTTTTTTGTTCGAAAGATCTCGGCGAGGACACCTCATTCCCATATTTCACTTTTTGATTTGAACTATTTTTTGTTCAATTTTGAACAGTTCAAAAAAACTTAACATTAGCGCCTACGGGGAAATTCAAAGCAATTCCGAACTGTGAGGCGAATTTGCTTCAAACAAACTTTGTAGGAAAAAGCTTTTGATAAAAAACTTGTATATAAGATATCTTTTTGATTTGAACAATTTTCCGTTCAATTTTGAACAGTTCAAATCCCTTAACATTAGCGCCTACGGGGAAACTGAAAGTCAATGTAGATTCCGTACTTGAAGGCGGATTTACTTCAAACAAACTTTGTTGGAAATAGCTCTTGACGACCAACTCCCGACTCCGACTCCGAGAATTTCGGGGACCTGACACTGACTCTGACTCCTGTTCCCGACAATTAATCGGACTCCGACTCCCCGACTTCGACTCTGACTTCGTAGCTTTGGCAAACATTTATACACGGAGGACAAATGACTGACTCCGATTCTTGGATATTTGACTCCGACTCTTTTATCCCAAAATGAGATTGACTCCGACTCCGACTCCGCTGCTGTGGTTTTAACTGTGAAATAATTATTGTTGATATGATTTGTTTTTATTTTCACGCTAAAGTTTTAATTTAGGTATTTAGTTTTCGGTGAATAAACTCGTAAAATATGCGCAGACGATTTTTTTTTTTTTTTTTTTTTGACAATGAAAATTATTTCTTTAAGTTGACATTTTATTGTTTTTTTTTTTTATTTTGGTAAGTGCATTAATTCGTTTAAAAAATTATTTTCGGCAACAGGGGAAAAAGAAACGATTTTTTTTATATGATGTATTTATTTTAATGAACTTATTATTATTTTTTCGTTTTGAAAGCTGTTAAAAAAATTTTTTTAATGGAAAGAAGTGTATTAGCTGCTTTGTTTAAAAGGTGCTGCTATTTTATTTGTTCGTTTTTTTGAAGAAAAGTAAGGAATATTTTATTCCTAGAAATCAGCTTAAAATATTAAAAAATATATGTTTGAAAAAATTTGCGATTTTAGCTATTTTTGAGAATATTGATCAGGTACTAGAAAGTAGTACGGGTATACGGGAAAGTAGGCTCGTCTAGTTCTAGACGGAACTTCTTGTTTCTCCTGAGATAATATTCTTTTGTCATGGTTTATTTCGATAACGAATAAACGACGTTAAATAACTTCTGAATGAAAAGAAAACTAGGAAATGAACATCCTCAATAAATTATATTTTGTAACGTAACTTATTTTTTTGAAACTTTACAACAACAGTCTTTTCTCTTTCTTAATGTCTTAAAAACGGATTCTCGTAAAGCTAGCCTAATTCTTGATGTGAATTTCATAATAAATTTCAAAACGCTTTAATTTTTAAAAGTAAACATACAATGTAAATGGTTTAACAAACGTTTTATTTATTCAGTTGTTTGACCTTTTTGTATGTGTGTGTGTGTGTGTTTTTTTTCTTCTCTATTCGTTGTTAATTGTTTGTATGTTGTGCTCATTTTATTTTGTGTATTTTGTACTGTTGTGCCTCTTACCTTCGGGCCCTATGTGATACTATGTGGTGCATAGGGAGTTTCTTTTTTGTGTCTAATAAAAAAAAAAGAAAAAAAAACTGTAGAAATAACTGAAGTAAAATAAAAGCAAAAGCGCTCTTGCATAAATTTCAGTGTTAAAAACTTATCCACTAAATACTTAGATGAAATTCATCAGGAATAATTATTTTCCATTATTTTTACAAACTTGAGCTCTTATATTTGTAACAACTAAACAGAAATATCACTAAAAAGGCTAGTATGTGCAAAATGAAAAAAAACATTGCAATGGTTCACAAAGAAAAAAACTCATATGAATCAGTTACTTTTACAAATTTGAGCAAATATATTTGTTACTGCATAAAGAGAAATAACACTGCTGAATACAAAAAAAGATAGTATATGAAAAAAATGAGCCGAAGAGGATAAAATCTGAACTAATCAAAGTCAAAAATAATAAAATCGCTATCGCTTGGTTCATAAATAAAACACATTAAAAGAAACTGCAAAAATAGTAATATTTTGGTGATGACAATGAATGTGTTGTGTCCTTTATTTTTTTCTTCTTCTCAGTGACATTGCTTTTTATTTTTACTCAAAATAAAATGTCATCAAGAATATCGCGTTTTGAAGTTTTGAATCCCTCTGAATGCTTAAGAAAACTGAAGTTTTCACACTTATTGTCAGTCTTCACTCTTATTCTTTGGTCCTTATTCTTCCATAAACTTTCATAACTCATTCTCACGTCATTCTGTATAGGAAAATCACTTGTGTCTTGTATTGTTAAACTGCCTACACTATCAAAAATGGCATATTTCTTCCCTACCGTGTTATTTTTTTCACAAGCAATTTTGATTTCGTTTAAGTTTTCGCTGGCAGTTGTAAAACAGTTTGTTCGTTTAAATTGTTTTTCATCATCATGTTTTAGTTTGCCTTTTTGACCATAATTTCGTTTTAACGATACATCAAAGAAATTTTCAGAAATTTCCGAGCATATTTTTCTTTTTTTGCTAAGTGAACCTTTAGCAGAGTTTTCAAACCATCTTTTTTGGCTTTTATTAGATATGTTTGGAAGACTGCCGGTTATGTTGCTATGCATCGCTGTTTTTCCATTATTTTCTTGAATGAGAGGATTGTTACAAGGAGTTTCTTTATTAATGCAGTCTGTCGTTGGGGTGCGATTGCTGCTTCTCAAAACAAATTCATTCGATCCTAAACTTATGTTATTTTGAAAAGTTGAATCCCTTTTCGTTCTTTTATCAGCAGAAGTATTTTCTTGTAAAATTGCCGTTCTTCTTTCTCTAATTCGAGCAGACTTTCTTTTCAAACTTAAATGCATGTTTTTCTCATACTTTTCAAAACATTTATTTTTTCGTTTACTGGAAAGATCTGTGTCAAAAACTTGTGGAAATGACTTTTGATTTTTATTCGATTGTTTCCAAACTAAAATATTGGCCATCTTATCATTATTTTTCTCTAAATTTGCCATGCTTGTTTGGACATTTCTAACGGACTTTCTATTTAAACTCTCATCCGTGTCTTTAAAGCATTTCTTTAAACATTCATTTCTTCTTTTACTAGATAAATCTGTACCAAGCATTTGCTGGCATTTCTTTTGACTTCTGTTAGATTTTTTTGGAACTAATATACTATTCCTTTCTTCAGTATTTCTCTCTAAAACGATCATACTCTTAGTAGATTTTCTCTTTGAACTTATATCGGTCTTTTTTCTACATTTTTCAAAACACTCTCGTTTTCTTTTACCAAGCAGATCGGATTCAAGAATTTTCTGGCTTTCCCTAACATATTCATTTTTTTCTCTTCTGGCAAAACTATTAGTCGCTTTTTCACAATTTTCACTTTCATCATAACTTTTATTAGGACTCGAATTCTGGTCTCTGTTTAAAGTTTGAAGAGTCTTCCTCTTACTTTTATTTGATATTTCTTGCATCATTAAATCATTACCCTTTTTTCTGTAGAGCTTTTTTTTCGTTCCATTATAATTTAAACTGCCTCTGCTAATTAACACATTCTCTAATTTTTTGCACTTATTACTTTCTATGTTCAAACCATCTGACTCCAGACAAGAACTTTCACATCTACAATTCAGCTTTGCATTAATCCGACATTTTCTTCTAAAGGAACTAAAGCCCAGAAAACTGTTTTTGCTTTCTGCATGTATTAATCTTCCCTCGGTGCAACTTATGCTTTTGGTTTCAATGTTCTGTGCAAAAATGTTGTTACTGGTTTCATTATAATATGGTTCCGTTCCAACATAAACTCCTACAAACGAAATACCTCCAGAAGCTTCGTATTTATACAGTGCTCGTTCGTTTTGCCAAGTACGCAGGGGTGGAAAACGGTTTCGATGTGATCTTCTTAATTTCACAGCTGCAGACTTGTTTGCAGAAGCAAACGGCTTATTATTGTTGGAAAATAGTAATTGATCTTTTCCCCCTCTCGAACGACATTGTCCAGAGATTCGCTTTGAGGATTCCATTCTGTCCATTATTTCATTTCTTTGAATGAAAGAATCGTCTGATTTTCGCGTAATAAAGTCATCAAATTGAAACCTCAAAGTGTTGGGAGTATTTTCAATGTGCACAGAATCGATACAACACGAGTCTTCGTTGTTTCTTGGATATGTGTGCTTTCCGGATTTCTTCGGCTCTTCAGTCTTTCTGTAAGTTTTTATTCCTGCACAGATTTCAGATTTTGTTAAATTAGTTTCATTGATCATAATTATTGGAGAAGGTCCTGATTTTGTAAATTCTGCAAAAGACAAAAAATTGCCTACACTCAATGGAGAACTGCAATCACATTTAAGAGAGCTCTCAGTATACGAAACATGAATAGTGTTTTGGGCTATTTCAGATCCCATTCTTTCTATGATGTTCCTATCAGAAAAACTTGTTTCGACACAGTGTTTTGTGTCAAATCCTTCACTGTCCCTTGAGTTCTCTAGATATTTGACTACGTTGGCATTTTTCATTGAAATGCAGTGATTATCTTTAAGAGAACTTTCAGTACGAAAAAGAAAATAAGAATCATTCACTGCTCCGTCAACATTTATTGCGTTTTCAGATTCCACATTTTCTATAACACTGCTATCAGAAAAGCTTTTTTCGACACAGTTTTCTGCATTAAATACATCACTATCTTCCGAAATTTCTTTACAATTGATTACAGTGGCTTTTTCTCGTATTTCATTTTTAGTACCTATTGAAAAATTAGTATCAACTTCAGTGTTGCCGTCTGGACATGCATTTTCAATTTCAGCTTCTTCACAATTTTGAGAATATTTTTGTCGTAACAATAACTTAGTTTCAATTTCCTTCTCTGAATTCAAAACCGGCTGTGTTTGCAGTTCAGTTGTCTTAAGAATGGGGTTTATCTCAGAGTAGCTTCGAAGCATTGACGAATTCGTTTTACTTCTGCTAAAAGTGTCCCTAATAAAATTTAAATTAAAATTCAAATGATCATATACAGGGTGAAAATCATTATTCCATGTGGTCTTTGAGGTATCATTTGTTTTCACTTGCCGCTTTGTGACTGCTTTTATGTTGCACTTATCATTCGTTTCATTAGAATTACAGAATAGCAGGTGGTTCAACTTTGGTTCTTCGGTAAATTTTTCAATAGATTCGAGAATGTTTGAAACATACTCTGTGAATAATATTTGCAGTGTACACGTACCATTTGTCGATATTTCTTTAAAACAGTCTTTACTGATTTCGTTGGAAGTTTTTTCAACCTTTGAAATGTTTAAACACTTAAACGCCTGTAGAAGTTCATTGAAATATTTTTCGAAAAAATCAAAATCATTCTCAGAGAAGCGAAATAATTTCGTTCCATTAGAATGGCCTGATGTTTCGTCCATCTTTGTTTCGTCAAGAGAGTTTGTGAGACTAGAAAATTCATCAGCGGAGGAGCATTTCAGCCATTCAATTACTTTTTTGACGCTTGAATTTGCAAGAAAATTTAGTTTACAAAAATCTAAACTGTCACTTACTGAGTCAACAGAGCTTCTGCTTTTTTCGTTTTCTATGAAACCCGAATCCCGGCTATGTCTCTCATTTGCTTCCTTCAGTGACTCGGAAGGGTTGCTGGTATCAATTGTGCTCAGACTTTCTGAATGGGCTTTGGATCGATATTCCTTAAATTGTCTACTAAATAACTCATGGGCATTTGTTAAATTATGCGCATTGGAAGAAGCACTTAATCCGTTATCACCGTCGCACTTTGATAGACATCCATATCGATAAAATGAAGAAGCTGTACTACGACATTCGCTTGTGGTACGATGGGAATGACAACTCTCCGATCCCATACTTACTGATTGTTCTAACGAACGATATCTAGAAAAATCCAATAGAGGGCTAAAATTACTGCAGTCACTATTTGTTAAAACTGTACTTCTTGAACTACTAGACACCATGCTTCTGGAATCACTTCTTGATTGTCTTACCCAGCGATGTGAGTTAACAACAATTCTTCTGTCAGTGATATCTGACACTGATGTATCGAAATCTGACACTGATGCATCGAAATCTGAATCATTCGATCTATACATTACGACATTATTTATGGATACGCCAGCTGTATTAGAATATAGTGCTTTCGGCATCTCGTACTTTTCCATCTCAAAGTATTTGGGAATATGGAGTTCATTTTCAATTAGATTGTTCACGCTTGAAACATTGATTGAAGAATTTTCTTTTACAACTTCTTGGTGCTTAATTTGCGTTTCTTTTATTGGTCCTTTTAAAGTAGGTTGATTTCTCATTTTAAGCCATTGTAAAATCATATCAAATAAAGATTTTTCGTACAAGTATTCCTCTAGTTCTGAATCGTGGTACATTTCTTCACTCTGACTAGAACCGTTTTCCACGTTTCGGCTAAGAGACGTTTTTTCTTTAAAAATCTTCATTAAAATGTTTCTAGCCGTGATTTTGAACATTCTTGAAATAACTTTCACTCTAATCAGAGCCTGTAAAAAAATTAAAAAATACTTTGTTACATTTTTCAAATATTAGTAAACTTTCAATAATGACTCATTCTAATCCACTCTACGTGTACTTACGACCTAAAATAAATAGAAGGGGCCAGTAGCTCTTGTTAGGTACAAGTAGTTTAATTAATAAAATGAAACAAGAATGATAGTTGAAATGAAACATGTTTTCAATAAACTATGTTTTCAAAAAACTATGTTTTTAAAAAGAACTGAAAAGTAGAAAATAATTTCCCAAGGCCTCATGTAGATTTAAGGTTTATACAGATTTAGAACTTCTTACAGATTTTCTGGAAAATTTGTGGTTGTGAATTTTTAATAGCTATCATAATGTATGTAAGATTTAATAGAATAACCTAGAGCGCATGCCACAGATACACAGCCCTGCAAAATTAAATTTTTGGAAAAATACAAAATAAGTTTTGGCTAATCTTTATGCTATTTGATCTCCCGATTTCGAAAATGACTTCCATTTTTTTTTCATCACTTCAGAGTTTTTGTAAAATTGATTTCTATTTTTGCTAAAATTCAACTTCAAAAATAATTCTCTAGGCCAATTTTGCGCGTATTGGCTGAAGAACTGTTTTTTTTTTTTTTTTTTTTCATTAACATCTTTGCGAAAAAATAATCGATTGTTATTTATTCACATTGATTCTTCAGCAATCAATTATTTTTTATGAGTTTAATTAAATGAAAATTGCCCTGCATGTACATTAATATTCCTTTAAGGTCAGGAACCCTTTGAATTACCAAGAGATTTACGAGGAACATCTTTGAAGGAAATCCAAGTGTCTTTCTCCTTTACTGTCACGGTAGTTTCAAATGCTTTAATTCATTTAAGCTCACGGATATCTGGACCACCAAAGATTTCATCTTTCAACTTGGCTTCAGAGGCCATAGAATTTCTTGCACCCTGTTTGAAGAAGTAGCCCCATCTTTCGGTATAACTTTGATAAATTGCTTCATAAAGCTTAGTTTTATATGAAGCTCAACTAAGCTTTTTCGTGTCCCATTCTTCTTGCTTGGTTCCAGATTCTTCCTTTTCGGCCGTTCTTTTTTGATCCAATGTTGAGCCTTATCGCAGCTGTCGAATTCGCAAATGATGCACGGGTACTTTCTGTATCCGCTATACTGACTAAGAAGCATTGAGGAAGCCTTCAAATAACTGCAAATGGTGCAACTGTGGTCAGCATACTTAATTTTGTTCAATACGAGAGCAAAGTTTTCATAGCGTTCTTTTAAATGTATGGAGTGTCCCATTGGTAGAGAGAGGGGACGGAGGTACCGAGGAGTTTCTCAGAGGGATATACTATAGGTCTCAGATTTCACCAATTTAGAAAATGGTGAGAAGAAGAGAGGAAAAACATCCCCCCTCCCACTTCCCAAGAAAAAAATCATGGTAAATGTACGTTAAAATCGACATAAAATTGAATTTTTCACAAAAATGTGACGTGATGGAATTTTTCAGTTATTTTCCCTGCTTTAATTCAGCTCTTAATCATCTTGCATTTTTTTCATCGCAGGTCTGTGTAATTAATTTATTTAATAATTTAACACTAACGATTTTATTGCTCTGCATATTACAAAATTGATATGTAAGTTTTGTTATTGATATCTATCCTTTACACTTCTTATGTATCAATCACATGGCCCCCATCTTTTTTTCCTTTAAATTTTACGTTTTAATAACTATTAAAAATTCAAAATCACGAACTTTCCAGACAAGATATAAGAAGTTCTGAATTTGTATGTGGGCTTTAAATCTACATGAGACTTTAAGAATTTGTTTTATTTTTTAGTCCGTTTTTAAAATATAGTTTATTAAAAGATATGTTCTTTCAATGACTGTTTTTATGCTGTTTAGTATTGTTTATCAAACATTTTGCATTTGACACTTATCGGTGATCTAATTGCTTCGATCGGTTATATGTCTGACAAATCAGCATGGCCGAAATGCATTTTTCTTAGTCTTTGGGCGTGAACAAAAGTTTTTTTATGGGCGACAATTAAGAAAATTTCCAAGCCTCCCAGTAATCGAAATAGTTTCTGTTCCAAATATTTCAAAAGTCCATTAATCCTTAATATGCATTGCATATACTAATTGTAAATTGTTTTAAATTAATTTTCGATAGTTATCTTCTGGTGTTCTAATTCTAATTTTGAGCAAACGTTTTTGAGCATAAGCATGATTTTATGCTTATCGGGTAAAATATTACCAGTGCCAAGTTTTTCAAGAGATTTACATTAACAAATGAAATAATAGAAAAACATATTTATTGACTTTAAATAGATGTATCTTATTTTGTTACATTGAAAATTTATTGTTTACGAGAATCATTCAATTTGATAAATTGTATTGGATACAGCCTTTAAAAATTTCATTTAGAATTTTTTTTTTTTACTTTCATTCCAAGTGTCACGCATTGTTCAAACAAACATCCTCTTGGGTAATTCTTTACTAGCTTTTCTATGATACCAAATACGAAACGATGCAATATTTCCATTGTATACAAAAGAGCTTTTAAGGCAACTGTATGACTTAAAAATTAAATTTCGAATTCTTTGAAACATTTTAAACTCATTTTATTTCATTATCATCCGATTCTAAACTGTGTTCAAAAACATCGGGAAATTAATCAAAAATCAATCACATGTTTTTGTCCAAGCAGACACACAGAAAACTCAGGGTAAAATAATAGTGTAATAACAACCGAAAATGTCAACCTCAAACTTTTTTTATTATCTATTTATTTATTTATTTATAACAAATCACGATTTTTCAACATAAATATGAATAGAATAATTGGTGTCTCCCGGGCTCCTATTAAAAATACGGGCGGAAGTAGAAGGATTCGTGCCGTGCCGCCATCTTGGATCTGCAATGTGTTTTTTTTTTTTTTTTTTTTTTTCACATAACGAAAACTCTTCACTTTCGAGTCAAGTCATTCCCTAATGAATTGAAGTGCATAAAAGTACCTTTAAAATGGTGTTCTAATTTTTATTGCAGCTGTAATAAGCGCGGAGATATGTGACAACTGTTATGTTTCAAAATCCATGAGTTTTGAACCAGAGTCCGAGCTAAAAGAAGATTTATTTTTGCAGAATCTCAAAAATAAAACACAGGGGAAAATACTTAGCTTTTTCAAATTTCAGCAGACCTCTTCATACGAATGAGCCCGTTGCTTGACGGAACATGAAACGACACTGTACACTCATCAACCACTTGCGGGAAACTGACGAATTTCATTACAGCGAAGTATTCATAATATCACGAAAAAGTAGTACCGAACTAATTGTTGCAACGGCGCTTTAGAGAAGGTGAATTCCAGCGGTAACGGAAGGACAGTTTTACAAAAAAAATCAATGCATTTCTGTCTATGAGCATATCAAAACACATATTTTTTTCCAAAAACTGATGCATAGACTTTTATCCACATTACAGTAGGTTGCTAAAAAAGGAAAAGCCAAAAAAATTTTGTTTATAACTTTTTTTAAAAATCAAATTTAAAAATAGGACATTTTGCGACATGATTGCCACGCTATCCAAAAAGTTCGCTCCCCAAAAGTTCAGTCAAACTATAAAAGGGAAAATTCTATAAAAAAAATAGAGCACATACGGGAGTGTTCAATCATTACAATTTCACTTTAGTTTTTAAAAATAATTATTTTAATCATATGAATTATGTCTTACGGAGGGAGAGTAACAAAGGACAAGAAGTCCAAAACAATTAAACTTGGTAAATTTCAACTTACAAACATGTATTCAGCTAATACAGCAGCCTGAAACAATGATATCTAATGCCTGAGCCAAGTGTTACAATTCTGAATTCTGTAAATGCTCAATAATTTTACCATAATCCATAGAAAATTTATCTTCTTTCTCAGAAAACACGAAGCTCATTACCACATTATTACGCATTTTCAAACAAGATACGTCTATTTCTTCATATTCTACATGAAGTACCTGTGCAACATTGCTCTTTGTTAATATCCCCTTCCAGCCAACTAGCAGAACTTGTCCAAACGTTAATGAATCCGTTGGCATATTCTTATGATTTGGTGCTTTTGATTCAGCTGTTTCTTCATTTTCAACATTATTTATTGACTTTCAAAGTCAGTCTGTTGACTTTGAAGTAAAATCTCCTCCAATTTGTTGAAGTACTTATTATATTCAATAACATAACTTGTTACAGGATTCAAATAGCGCATATTTTGCGTGTCAGGATGAGAATTGGATATTTTTAAATAATTTTTTCTCCATCTTTTTCGAAGTTGAGCTATAAATTTACTGATTTCTTTCGCAGTACGTTTAACGGCTAAATCAATGCTCTCAGCAGTCCTTTCCTGTGACTTGTGGCAATAAATCTAAAAGCAGTTTCAATATTATATTGTTAAAATAAAAATTTCAAGGTTTTTAAGCAAATGTTTCTGCTTGAATTGGCTAGTCACATCACAAACATTTCATACCAAAATGATTTTCACTTGCTTAGGAGTTTTTAAGTGCAGCTTTCATGCTTTTCATCACATACAATAGAAGAAATAAAATCACGAAACAGTTTTTAATAAATCTAAATAAAAGTTAAATTTTTAAATAAAAACACACATAATTTCCGTACAAATTTTACCTCTATATGTTTTAAATGTGACTACTAACTTTAAATAATAGTTTGTTTTGTACTAGAATTCTAAAATTTTAGCCTGTACCAGCTTATAGTTAAATGACCATCCGTTACCGTATTTTCCGTTACCATTAAAAACCATATAAATCAATATAATTCAATTCTAACTATGTCTCTTTGAAAAGGGACATAATGGGATCGTTTCCAAAATTTTAAAAATATTTTTTTCTGAAAGAGCATGCTTAAAAACATAGGATCTGACCAGTTTTTAAATAATTTATTTAAGTTTAACATTTTAAAAAAAAATACTTAAATCGTAGATCTTTCATTGTTTACACTTCTGTCGCGTGACAACACAAATGATGAAATGCCATTCAATGTTGCCATTCACAGAATAAAATATTTAATTCGCATCTTTACTCACGTGTATTGGCAACGATATGGGTAGAATTACGGTAACCGGGTCGTGGCGATAAATGTTTGATTCTGGCAACCCGCTACCTTAATTGGCGACAGAGCAATATTAGCAACCCTACAACAAAGCTGATTCGCTATTCGTTTGGCCAATCGGCGATACACAAAACTGTAATTGATTTGTCTCATAAACCTCTTTTTTTTTTTTTAATTCTATAGAATTATATTTTTAAATTTCTGAAAGTTGATTTTTTCCTGAAAATTGGCAATGTAAACTATCTTTTCAATTTTTAGATCGTCGAAACATTTTATGAAATTTTACATCGTGGAATGTTTTTCAATCTTAACTATTTTAAGTTGTTGATTTAAAAATTAGTCATTCATATCTTTTGGATACTTTTTTTTAGATTTTGCTCGCCGTAAGTACTTTTCTTCATGTTTTATTGTTCCATCTTGAATTTAAAAATTATTAATTATTGTAATTATTCAGTAAGGTAAAATTAAAATTTGCAGTTATGATAACGTTCTCTGACTGGATTTTTTCGTTTAGCTTAATTTATCTTAATAGACTTTTTTCGTTTTACTGTTACACTTTAATTGTACTTAATGACGTTTTCTGTTTACTTGACGATTTATTTTATACTTTAATGTCGTTTTCGATCCAACTTTTAATGTTGTAAAATTTCGTTAGAATTTATTTTTCATTCTTTTGTTCCTTAAAATTTGTTTAAATTTGTTTTGGTAGAGTAATTTAAATTTTAATGGAGTTGTTGAATCATTTAATTGGAATGTTATTTTACATTTTAACAGAGGTTTAATGTCATTTTGTAGTATTTTTAATTTATTTAGCTTTTTTTTTTTTTAATTTTAATACACTGTTAATGTTATATTAATGTTTCGTTTGCTTTTTGCTCATTTCGCTCATTGCTAGTTATGTATTCTGTTCGAATAAAATGTGCACACTAGCCAAAAACAGCTTAAGTTATTATTTTTTTTGCATGAAATGATTTTGAAAACTAACAATTATCTGTTCCAAATATCCACTCCCCCACTTTTTTTTTTCTTTCAAGTATACTCTATGATTTCCTAAATTAGGTTTAATAATATGTTTCACTGTATATTTTGCTAAATTATCATCATTTAAAAGAGGAAAAATAATTTTTTTTCTTTGCGGTTACGATCAGAGAAAGAGAGTTAACAGACTCTTCGTTACCAAGGTGATAGTTTGAGTCATCTATAGCTCCACCCATTTTCGTTGGGTCTATTCTTATTGGTGGATTTTCTTTGTTTACATTGAAGTACTTTGTTTACGTTGAGTCGTAGGTGCCAACTTTGGCTGTTTATGAAAAAATCCGCCAACGCGACCCGGTTACCGTAATTCTACCACGATATGGTTGATAGCAAGCGTAGAGCGCATAATTCGATGCTTGATTATCATAACGTGGAAACGTAGTAGAAAGATGCGGCAAATTGCATCATTTGTGACGTCATAAAGACCATTCCTTGTTTGAAAAATTGGACATTTTAAAAAATTAATTAAATAAAAAATAATTTGAATTTTGACATCTTGAATTCAAATTATGTTTTTCGAAATCACGTGTTTTTTTGCGTGTGTGCAGGCATGTGTGTGTATGTAGGTATGTGTGTGTGTATGTGTGTGTGTGGGTATGTGGGTGTTTATGTGTGTGGGTATGAGGGTATGTGTGTGTGTGGGTATGTGTGTATGTGTAGGCATGCGTACACATGCGTAGGCATGCGCGTATGTGTGTATGTATGCGTGTATGTGTGTGTATGTGTGTATGTGTAGGCATGCGTGTGTGTATGTATGCGTGTGTGTATGTATGCGTGTAGGATATGGACGCAATCTGGAGAAGGTTTTCGCTAGAGGAGCAGCATCATGAGACCGATCGACGGTGGTGCTGCAGAGGGAGGCGAGGGGAAAATAAAATCAGCGTAACGCCAAGGACAGTCAAGTGAGAACAATGAACAATCGTGATTGCTCAAAAAAAAAAAACTGTTGAGAAAATGAATGTATTTTCTAGGTTCATGTATTTTTTTTCTCATTCTCCATTTCAATGACTAAAAGTAGTACTTTTGACTGAAGGAAATCATCCCATTCTGTTTTGCATTAAAAAAAACATTGGTTTCTATACGCAGTAGACTCTTGGTCAACTAACTGAGGTGTAGTATTTTGGTAACGGAAGAACATCAAATTGTCACCTTTGTAATGGACCTATTTCATGAATGAAAAAAAAGAATTTTAAATTACTTACCAAAACGTTTAACTAGACATTCAAAAGATAAAAGTTAATCTAAATATTATATGCTGATAACAATCTTATTGAAGTTACAGTATGTAACAAAAAAGAGATTTTTTGCTCTGTAGAAACACAGAGAGAAAACTTGATTTTGCACTCTATTTTCTAAAAGTTATCAAACTATTTTTTGAAAAACAAGTTAAGATTCAAGAAAGTCATTTATTTCTGAAGAGAATGGTATATGGCAAGTGACAAAATATTAATTTTTGAAATTCAAGTGACATATCTCCCTTTTCCTGGAAGTCACCAAAAGTCACTTAAAACATATCACAAATTTGTCACGACGTGACTCCTGTGAAAAATCACAATTCTGTCTCTTTTTGTGACTTCTGAATTGCAATAACACCACTATAACGTTGTCGTAACATGTTGTGCTATCAGACGTGTTGTGCCATTAAGTGTTCTTTACGCTCTTCTACTTTAAAAAGTACTTTTTTGTGTTTGTTTACATGTTCTTATCTCAATCTTGACTTTAAAACGAGCCGCACATTTCCCTTTTCGCCAAATAATGATTTTTAATCAGGACTTTCAGAAAAACACCAACACCACAACCTTACACGATTTTGGCGCGTCACTCACATTAAGGAAACTAAAAACATTTTAAATATTAACAATAGTTGGAGCAAACCTAACCTGGCAGCAATGTGAACGCTACGCAGATCCAAAACACAACATTATGACGCTGCCACGTTAGATTTGTCCCAACTATAGTTTGTCGGTTGTCGCGAACCGATGCAAAAAAAAAATGTTTACAGAAATTACTTGTCCAATACCGACACGTTTAACGTAATTCAATGGATAACTCTCGAAACCTAGCTAATAGTGACAAATTCAAACCAAATTCGGAAACAAAAATTTTTTCCAAGTTTTGTCGCCAACTTGGTGATCACAATTTTGTGGATGTATTGCCAAGTGTTCGCAAAATTATAGCATCACTTGAGTTTGCATTGAAATGAACACTGATTTTTTCCAAAAAAAAAAACGCTTAAAAGAGATTTTTTGGAACATCCGTATACAACCATAAGGAAAGGTGCACAACTAGACCCCACTAGGAGTCTAGATACCAAATTTCAACTTTTTACGACATACCGTTTTTTAGTTATGAGAGATACGTACATAGATACGCACACACAGAAGTCATGAAATAACTCGTGGTAATTGAATCGGAAATATTCAAAATGAATATTTCGGGCGTCCATACGTTCTTAGACACATATGCACGTGAGGTCGGGTCGAAAAAACAACTCAACATTTTCTCGGGCGTGAGTAAAAGGGAAAATTAGGCCGAAATTTGAGTATGCAAAAGGAAGTAAAAATAATTTGTATGCTTCAGAAACTCAGTCTTTTTTTTTTTAAGCAGAAATCCGAAACAAGGTGCCAATGCAAGATTGCTCAACAATTCTAAAACACGCAGGTTCAGATCCAAAGAGCCGTATAAATACAATTGGAATACAATTTAGTTGGAATTTGAAATTATGACAAAATTATGCTTTTCTTTTAAAAGGGTTTTTTTAAAAAAACATTCTTGTTGAAACATGCAGTGATGCATGTTTACAGTGCAGTGATGTAAATAAAGTCCCCGCGGGCTCCTTGATCGCACGAGGTTTGTACCTGAAGTAACTGAAGAAGCGTTTTTCTTTTTTCTTTCTAATGGGGTTGCGTTAGGCAATTTAGCATTTTACGATTTTACAGAACTAGCTCGATTTGCTGATACGGCATTCACTCCTTCATGTGCCACCATTTAAGCGCGGATGTCAATCGTACGGATAATTTTGACGCCCAGTTAACTGAAAGTACTTTCTTAAAAATGATTCTATCAGTAGTTTTAAAGTTTCTAAAACTTAGGTTTAAAGTAAAAAATTATGAAAAAAAGTATAGAATATAAATAGTTGTAGTTGAACGCTATCGCACATAACTAACCTGGAACTTTTCCAGAACGAGCATTCCTGTTTCTTAATTCTAATTCTTCATGTATCAGGAATGTTGATGGTCATCAGGGGGGTGGGGGTACGCTGTTTTCATTTTCTGCTTCAAGCTGTAATAAAATTATTACTCCTTTTAGAATAATTTATTTAAGTAATCTTCACAAACCCACTTTAAGAAAATACCTTAATTAAAGTACTGATTAGTTTAAGATAAAACTGTCAGAGCAATTCCTAAGTAAGGTATGTGGGTATCTTTTTTGTGCACATTTTAGCCTACTTTTCCAAGGCTTTTCCATTACTTTCATTAAATTTTGTGTTGGAAAAAGTCAAATGCAAGAGCTCTTTTTTTTTTTTTTTTTTTTTTTTTTTGATACATTCACATGTTACTGATATAAATTCAGAATTCTGCACCATTCCCTCCCTCCCACACCAAAAAAAGGACTGAAGTGCAGGAACTAAGTTTCCCTATGTCCAGGGAAACCCTCAAAGTTTTCGGTACCGGAAAATAAAAGTTAGAAAAAAATATAGTTCAATGGACCTGACGGGCTACTTTTATTTTAATACTATAATCATAAAGTTGACTTGTTTGTGCATGTGTGTGTATGTTTTTTTTTTAACGAAAACCGAACATTTTTCGTTTACTTACGTTTAAGTTTTAATTAGAATCAATACTGACAGAAAAAAGGATCAGAAATTTGCTTATAAGCAAAAGTTTTGGAATATTTTTTGAATTTATTTTAAATTTCTGAAGTGTTAGAACGCGAGAAGGAAGCAAAATCGTAAATACGAGAAATAACGACAAGGATAATTACGTTTAATTACGGTGCTCATTTTACCTGTGTTTTCCCTTGTAGAAACTTAAGTTGCAAGTTACATCACTGATGTAAACTTTTTTCTTAGGATAGAAAATGACTATTAATCAGATTCGGAATTGAGATAATGGTGGGTTCCGAAGCTCAATATCGACCATTTAAACTGTTTACCGTCTAATTTCTAAAAATTTGTTGAGAAAAAGTGCAGGAGTAGAGCTCCTTTGAACTCCCACGTAAATTTAAGTCCTCAGTTAAGATGAAGAATAGTTAACATACTCATTATAATAAAGTCTGACTGCGAAGACTTGGCCCTTGGCCACGCATTGTTTCAGAAGTGTCCATTTTCGTGCAGGGGTGATACGGAGATAAAAGTTGAAGAATGGAATTGGCAAGTGCGTTATTGGTTATAGAACTTGAACACCTCATCTGGAACTTAAGAAATTAGCCAAAGAGATAAAACATTTCAATTTTGTGCAGTCATGGCAGATTTCTCATTGGACTGGTCATATTCTAAGTAAGTGGGTTGGTCTTGGTAGCAGTCTTTGGTTAGAGACAGCAACGTCTCCTTTTTTTTAATTTGAATTGAAAATTTGCAAGAGAAGGCTTCCAATAAAAATGCAAAGCTTGTCATTTTTCCTTTTTCGCCAACTCAGTGCAATTATTGCTGCAACTTAAACATTTCATATCTAAAGGATCACATAATGAAAATACGCTAGGAGAACATTTTTTTTTTCACATCGCCAAAATGTCACTTAACTTAAAAATATGGCACTCAGGGTTCGTACTCAATTTTAGAAATAAAATGAAGGATTTTTTGAGGAGTTTTGAAGGAGTAAAATGAGATTTTGAAGGAGTACTAATGGGCTGTCCTTAAATGGTGTTGCACTTTTATTCATCTTATTTGACCTCCTTCCCCTTTGTCACAAAATGTCACACTTCACCTTACTACTTCTCGTCACATGTCATAACATAGTGTTGTAACAACTGTGTGATGTCACGTTTCATCACTCTTTCTCTTACCCTTGTCACAATTTCATGAACCCGGCTCCCCCTCAAGTTATGACATCAAACATGGATGACCCTTTTTACATTATCAGAACTGCGATTTACTAAACAATTGTTTTCTTTAACACAATTGCTTAATATAGTACATCTACTTATGTATTTTTAAATATTTAAATAATAATTAGACAAACTGACTTTTGCTGCTGAGTGTGTGAGATGTGTGTCTGAGAGAGGGAAAGGCAATAGTTATAAAACTTGAAAAAATAGCTAAGCACCATTTAAGCATGTTTTACTTCACTTATGAAATGTCTTAGTCATCTAATAATATTTTCACCTTCAACTTTTATGACTCCTACTAGCTGCGTGCCCGGCGTTGCACGGGCTACCTAAAAAATGTAAGAGCAGTCCAGTTGATGCTTTTGTAGTACACTGACACTAGTTTCTAACGCGTTAAGGAATAAATAAATGCGCGTAAAGCAAGGTTTGCAAAACACCAGTAAAACATATTTTTGCCAAAACACCTCATCAACGTTAATAATCGTTATCAATGATACAAGTTATGAGTACATTTTCAGTCAGCACAAAAGGGGAAAATATATGCATTATCAACTATAATCTTTACTCACGTTAAACTGAATTACATCTGATAGACTATATCGGAAATATTTATGCACAATAACAATCCGCTTTTTACATAAAATACTCTACTACCCGGCGTTGCCCGGGTGTTTATTAATGCAACATACCACTCAGATAAATATTTGGATGGATTCTATCCACATGGTCGTACAAGAATTACATCAATCCGTTTTCCAGGTACAAACCCTCAAAGAACTCAAATTACTTGTAAATCACTCATTTACTTTACGACGTGCACGGTCCTCCTCGAAAATGAAAGTTATGTCATGTGACGCGTATTTAACAATCAGGCTTCAACAAAAAAAAAAAAAAAAAAAAAAAACAGCAAAATTTTGCTGCAGATTACGGCAAAATAATCGAAAAGTAAACAACTTAAACACCCTGATTACAGGAAAAGCCTCAAAACAAAAACAAGAATTTTACCTGTTCATATTCGAGAAAAAGAAATGGCAACAGATCTTTCATCTCAATGATTTTCTTCACGCTGTAAATTTTAATAAAAGCGTTCATCCGGAAATTTGAGTTGAAGCACTGAATAATAATTTGAATGGAGGAAAACCTTCGAAAAATATGGATTTTATTTTGAAATCTAAGAGTCATAATTAATAATTTTTAATTGATATCTCCGCTAATTATTATCGGAGGATTATGTTAAATAGCCAAACATGAAGACGGGAAGATGACGAATCCATCGATACCTGGTTCGATGGTCAGTTCACTGTCGTTCGGGAGAAGAAGCTTGGACATAGATAGATAGATAGATAGATACTCAGATTTTATATGTATAAGACTAGCTGCGTGCCCGGCGTTGCACGGGCTACCTAAAAAATGTAAGAGCAGTCCAGTTGATGCTTTTGTAGTACACTGACACTAGTTTCTAACGCGTTAAGGAATAAATAAATGCGCGTAAAGCAAGGTTTGCAAAACACCAGTAAAACATATTTTTGCCAAAACACCTCATCAACGTTAATAATCGTTATCAATGATACAAGTTATGAGTACATTTTCAGTCAGCACAAAAGGGGAAAATATATGCATTATCAACTATAATCTTTACTCACGTTAAACTGAATTACATCTGATAGACTATATCGGAAATATTTATGCACAATAACAATCCGCTTTTTACATAAAATAGTCTACTACCCGGCGTTGCCCGGGTGTTTATTAATGCAACATACCACTCAGATAAATATTTGGATGGATTCTATCCACATGGTCGTACAAGAATTACATCAATCCGTTTTCCAGGTACAAACCCTCAAAGAACTCAAATAACTTGTAAATCACTCATTTACTTTACGACGTGCACGGTCCTCCTCGAAAATGAAAGTTATGTCATGTGACGCGTATTTAACAATCAGGCTTGAACAAAAAAAAAAACAGCAAAATTTTGCTGCAGATTACGGCAAAATAATCGAAAAGTAAACAACTTAAACACCCTGATTACAGGAAAAGCCTTAAAACAAAAGCCTAATTTTATTTCTTTATATTCGAGAAAAAAAATTGCAACAGATGTTTCTTTTCAATGATTTTCTTCACGCTGTAAATTTTAATAAAAGCGTTCATCCGGAAAGTTGAGTTGAAGCACTGAATAATAATTTGAATGGAGGAAAGCCTTCGAAAAATAGTGATTTGATTTTGAAATCTAAGAGTCATAATTAAAAGTTTTTAATTGATATCTCCGCTAATTATTATCGGAGAATTATGTTAAATAGCCAAACATGAAGACGGGAGGATTACGAATCCATCGATACCTGGTTCGATGGTCAGTTCACTGTTGTTAGGGAGAAGAAGCTTGGACATAGATAGATAGATAGATAGATAGATAGATACTCAGATTTTATATGTATAAGACTAGCTGCGTGCCCGGCGTTGCACGGGCTACCTAAAAAATGTAAGAGCAGTCCAGTTGATGCTTTTGTAGTACACTGACACTAGTTTCTAACGCGTTAAGGAATAAATAAATGCGCGTAAAGCAAGGTTTGCAAAACACCAGTAAAACATATTTTTGCCAAAACACCTCATCAACGTTAATAATCGTTATCAATGATACAAGTTATGAGTACATTTTCAGTCTGCACAAAAGGGGAAAATATATGCATTATCAACTATAATCTTTACTCACGTTAAACTGAATTACATCTGATACACTATATCGGAAATATTTATCACAATAACAATCCGCTTTTTACATGAAATAGTCTACTACCCGGCGTTGCCCGGGTGTTTATTAATGCAACATACCACTCAGATAAATATTTGGATGGATTCTATCCACATGGTCGTACAAGAATTACGTTTCTTTTCAATGATTTTCTTCACGCTGTAAATTTTAATAAAAGCGTTCATCCGGAAAGTTGAGTTGAAGCACTGAATAATAATTTGAATGGAGGAAAGCCTTCGAAAAATATGGATTTTATTTTGAAATCTAAGAGTCATAATTAATAATTTTTAATTGATATCTCCGCTAATTATTATCGGAGGATTATGTTAAATAGCCAAACATGAAGACGGGAAGATGACGAATCCATCGATACCTGGTTCGATGGTCAGTTCACTGTCGTTCGGGAGAAGAAGCTTGGACATAGATAGATAGATAGATAGATACTCAGATTTTATATGTATAAGATGCTCAATTTGTGAATCACTTCTTTATGAAAAAAATAAATATACTAAATTACTACATCAAAATCGTAAATATACCTTTACCCTAGTGACGATGTTAAGTTGTCGATTGGAGTATTTTAATTCACTGTCATAGAGAAAAATTATGCAGTCTGGAACTAAAAAAGAAAGAGTTTTGCAGGAATTAAAACCAAAATGAAGGAGTTTGAAGGGCCCTTCAGGAAAATTTCCTGAATAAAGGAATATTGGAGGAAATTTGAAGGAGCGTACGAACCCAGTTCTTCCATATTTACCTATTTTAAGGAATGGTCTCATTTTCTCGGTTGATTGGCAAGAGTCATTTGTTCGCGGTCGGGCTATACCTATGCCTCAAAAGTACTTCTCTTCATCCATAACACTGTCATCCTAACAACACAAAAAGGTATTATTGTGCTTTTGGTCTTTTTGTGTAAAAATCAGAAATCACCGCAATTTCACTAAAATTCGATAATTTGTTGGAATTTCGTTATTGTTTTTCTCTAAGTTAGGAATGCCCAACTTTTTTTTGCCTAGCGGCCCGACCTCTTATTAAAATAATTTTTGCGGTCCAGAACACATAAAAATTTTCAAAATGTTCCATTCTTTTCTAAATAACATGGGAAAATGAAAAAGGAAAGTAAATTACAAACAAATAATTTTTGTTATCATTACTTGATTCTTAGTTTATTACCATGTTTCTATTAACTTGGTTTGGTTGTTGTCGGTTCGGTTGGAATCTTGCAACTCAATTTTCATTCACTTCCTGGGGTCGGATTCTTTTGAAATTTTGTATGTAGTCTCAAACCTGGTGACAATGCAATGTTCTATGATCAAATTAATTAATTAACCATTAATTAATGTATTATAGTTTATTCCAATTTCAATGTACATTTTTGCATAAATTGTCTAATATGAGGTCGAAAAAATGCTTGCACCATTTAAAATTAAATATCCGTAGAAACTCCTGATTTTTCTGCATTAGATAAAAAAAATTCCAACATTCCAATGTACGTGAACTATACTTGTTTTTAACTAATTTCATGCTTAAATGTAGGAGAGCCTCCTATTAAAAATTCATTGTTGAGCAGGGTCATTGTTGAGCAATGCTTTTATTTAAATGTGCCTAAATGTTTAAAGTAACATGCCTAGCTATAGCAATTTGTATATGCAAGGGATCTTTCAAAATTATGGCGAACTTTCAATGTAAGTGCTGAAAATTGTAAATAAAATTCTAGATTTTGAATTGCATCTTTTTAGTACATATGTGTTTTTATTCCTGCTTAGCTCATCTCTAGTATGTTTTTGGAATTATCTATGTTTCCAGTTCATTCGGAGACAAATGATATTATTTTTTTGTATTTCCACGTAAAAAATATTTTACTTGCACTTAACATATGTTGTACATAGAAATTTCAATAAAGCTAAACGTTTTTAGGGTTGCAATGTTATTTATAGTGCAGTTTATTAAGTTGAATTAATCGACCGAAAATATTTACCGTGCTGCGTCATCATCAATTTTACAGTCTTAGTCATTATATGATCGAAGTATGTAAAATCAAATGGAACATTTCAAGCTCAAAATACTTAGAAGCAGAAAATAATTAATGAAATACAATAGTTTTAAAGAACCATGTTTTTAAAATAAACTAAAAAGTATAAAATAATTTCTCTAAGCTTCATGTAAATTTAAAACCCTGTACAGTTTCAGAAGTTCTTACAAATTGTCTGGAAAATTTGTAATTATGAGTTTTTAACATCTATCAAAATACTTATGAACTTTAAAAGGAACAACAAAAGGCGCGTAAAAAATATAACTATAAGTATAAAAAAAAAGGTTATCGATGGAAAAAACTTATACCTCAGACTTATTTCCAGATATATACCTATTTCCAGAGCGATAAAATTCTTAATTAAATTACAAATGCACCAATTTTCTGTTGCATGCGTCCCATATTTTCCAGACATTCTGAAAGAAATTTTGAAACTGTATAGGGTTTTAAATGTACATGAAGTTTAGAGAAATTATTTCATACTTTTTAGTTCATTTTAAAAACATGGTACTTTGAAATTATTTCATTAATTATTAAATACATGCTTTTCAGAAACCGATTTCTGAATACTTGACTGTGAAATTGTCAATTATCGTGCTTTTCGATGCGTAATATTGAACAAAACAGGCCACGTGGATGAAATTCACGGGCCGGATGTGGCCAGCAGGCCGTAGATTGGGCCCCACTGCCTAAGTGATACATTCAAAAAAGCACGTTTGATATTCCTACTTTTACCAATGTCGGGATGACAGCGTAGGAGTGGTTAAAAAAATATATGTTAAACGTATGTTTAAAAAAATATGTAAATATTGTTTTGAAACAAAAGTACATTAAAATAAATGCTAATATTCAAAGGTACAAAAGCGCAACATTTTCTCGTCAATGGGGTCGTTTCCAAAATTATAAAAGTATTTTTTTTTCTGAAAGAGCATGTTTAAAAACATAGGATCTGATTGTTTTTTAAATAATTTGGTTAAGTTTAATATTATTAAAAAATTACTTAAATCCGTGCGCTTTCATTCTTTATGCTTCTGCCGATGACGTCACAAATGATGAAATGCCATTCAGTGTTGCCACTCACAGAACAAAATATTTAATTCGCATCTTTACTCACGTGTATTGGCAACGATATGGTTGATAGCAAACGTAGAGCGCAATTTTAATTCGCTTCTTGATTATCATAACGTGGAAACGCGATAGAAAGATGCGCCAAAGAGCATCTTTTGTGACGTCATCAAGACCATGCCTTGTTTAAAAAATCGGACATTTAAAAAAATTAATTAAAAAATAACTGTTGGGAAAATAAAAGTATTTTCTGGGTCCATGTTTTTCTTTTTTTTTTTTTTTTCTTATTCTATCAATTTCAGTGACAAGAAGTACTACTTTTGACTGAAGGAAACAACCCCATTCCGCGAAGCAACCATGTGAGAGGATTATCATAACGTGAAAAATTTTGCTCGTTTTATATGAGTATCTTTATAAACTTTTGTTGGGTTTAACGTAACCTGGCAGCGTCATAATGATGCGATTAGGATCTGCGTGCGCAGTCTACTGCCAGGTTAAGTTTGGAGCCAACTCTAGTCAAAACGATTTTTCTTTTCTGGGGAAATTTAAATTTAATTTGTTTATTTCAAAAAAGAAAATCATTATAATAAGATAACAAGTTCCATTAAAATGAAAAATAATGCACCAAATAATTAAAGGGAGCTATCAAAAAGTAAAATAGTTCTCTAATTTACTATATTAAGTTTTTAAAAAGCAGTAAAAGTTCCATTAAAATGTTAATGAAATAAATTATAGCATGCGGAAACAGAAATTTTGGCAGTCGAAATCTCTTCTCCCCTTCCTCTATTTTGTATGTTCCGCGTTATAATAATTTTCCCTACAAAGATGTGGTAACCCAAGCTACCAAACGTCTATAAAAAAAATGCCAGATAAAAGCAGTGTACAACAAATCGGATACTCGGCTAGTTAGGATACCACATTTAAATATTTATCCCAGCACTCCAATGGCAAAAATTTGAATGCCGTCAAAACCTAACTACCAAGCACTGCAAAGGATTCAACAAAAAATACTCCCCAAAAATTTGCCAAGGTTTTCGCTTATTTTGTTAAACAACATTGTACTGTAACGTAATAAATTGAAATAAAATTAATCATACAGTAATTCCTAAGTCAAATAAATTACATTCTGAACTGAGTGCTTTTTCGTAATTAATGAAACTACAAAAAATATATAGCACAGTATAAATAGCTAACATTATTTTTTCAGAAATAAAAGCATTTCTTTTTGCCATTAGCAAATATAAACACACATTACCTTTTATTATATCTTCGAAAACGTCAAGAAGAAAAATAACCGATTTCCTAACGCAGGAAAACTAATTGAATCAAGTAAAATGTTTTGAAATCGAACGCTTTACAAACAATTAAAATACGATCACGGTTGCGAGCATTAAAACTGTAAACAAACAGGCGATATTTAAAACCTTCAAGAAAATTAGCACACGCATTCATTATAAATATTTTTTTATATATATTTGCGCAAAACGAAAGTATTTTCGTACCAACAAATTATTATGTTTTCAATAAGTATCATTATGTTATTTTTTTAAACTAATAAAACGAAAAATTACAGTAATTATTTTCTTTTCTTGAAAGGCTAAAACTCTGAAATTATCGTCTGCAGTGCGATATCATCAAAGGACGAAACAAGGTCACAAAACTAAAGAATAAATTATTCCAAAAAACTGAATTAAGCTCTATTCGCAACTCCAGAGCTCGAATACTCTTCCTTGTGGTGATTAACAATACTAAAGAAAAAGGTAAAACATTCCATTCCACGTGTTTTGGGATAAATTACAGGCTTCAGACAGTTTGTGGTATAATGTAATTTCAGAGGAATAGAAAAGAAAGCTTCCCACAAACACGATGAAAAATTACTGTCATTCAAAGCAAGTTATATGTTACAGCACTTGTTTGTTTTACCTTTTACATCCGTCATTAAATGGTGGCTGCAGCGCCGTTTATTAGAGTTGCGAATTCACTTCCTTCAATTTAGAAAAAAAAAGCTGAAAAATCACCGGGGAAAAATTAAAAAGCACTGCTAAGCCTAATTCGCAACTCCAACGAACTATAGGGGGCACTGAAGTCACTGTCTAATGGCGGACTTAAAAACCAAAACAAACGCACATGGTAACGAAGAAAATGCTAAAAGTGTTGTGATTTTTGTTCGTACGTATGATTTTTTCGCTTTATTCTTTTTAAATTAATTTTCAAAATCTTGTGGATATTCTGGCCCACGTAGAAAGAAATGAGAATTCAAGAAGCATTACTAAACGTCAAAGATTAATGCAAACTACGTAGTTCGTAGTTCTAAGCAGCTATTTCCACGATGTTGAATTCGATATTTATCAATTCTTGATAAAACTAAATAATAATTGTGGCCTGACAAGAACAACAATTAATGCTAGAAAATTCAATATGACATTACAAATTGTTATCGAAAGAAGATGATACTTTTTTGCCTTGCTTGGCTAGCGCTTATTGTTTTCCATTTGTAGCCGAGTTATTTCTCTCGAATTCCCGATTCGGTTAATTTAAAAATTTTCTGTTTCGATTTTTCTAATTTCTGAGTTACGATTTAATTGTGTCATGTTATGCAAATCATCAACAAAATTCTCACGGATATATGGTGGTAGTTTTCTTTTCAGTTGATTGACCATTATTTCTTTTCACTTATCGAATTCTGTAATCTTACTACCATTTTATTCCACTCATGATAAAAATTAAAAATGGTTTAACTAAAAACGCGAAATCTCGCCAAGGCTACTTTCCTCGCACTATACTAAAATTATAACCCTAAACAAATTTGGCGAAACCTTTCAGCTGAGAATAAAAGGAATAAAGTAAATTCTTTTTCGGTTATTCATTTTGTTCTACGATAATATATTCAAGAAAATATTTTGCATACTGTCCATTCCAACTAAATGCTGCTGTAAAATATGGTAAGTTTAATTAATTTAAGATTTTTAAAAAACCCATATTCTTACAAATTCATACAAAACAATAAAAATTTTTACCTTGTATAACGTTATCCAAGTTTGTTAATCCAGAATTTTCTTGTTTATGCTTCCACCATTTAATACTTTTTTGAAAGAAATAAGGAAAACTAACATTATTTTGAGAAGCTCGAGAATACTACTAAGGGACGACTTAATTTCTGTAGCTGAAAGCAAACTAAGACACATCGATTGCGTTAATAAATACTCAGAACAAACTGCCTGTGTTACGTCAACAGACACCGTGGAGCGCAACGTGGCAATGTTTTAGTTGCATTCGCAGTTTTATAAATCACCGCAAGGTAGCGTATTCGAGCGATGGAGTTCCGAATAGAACAGAAATTTAAAATCGGAAAATTATCGTTTGCGCGATCTCATTCTAAATTGGTGTTCAGAAGGTTGAACCTTTTTTTTTATTTCCTCGGTTGTAACTTTTTTTTTTTTTTTTTTTTTTTAGGCAAAAATTTCTCCTTTTGATTATTATTTGGCGATTTATCTTCTTCCATTTTTTTTTTTAAAGGATTTTAGTTGTATTTTTGGATGCAGCTAATATTAAATAAAAGTAAGGTTTCAGAGAAATTCTGGAAGGAAACCTGTGGTGGACTTGCGTCCAGGAGACTCCATAGCACCTACAGCCTTGAAATTTTGTACAAAATTACTTAGAACCCCCGTGGTTAGCGCCTGGGATTTTGTTTTTTTTAATTCGAATTAGATTTTTTGCAATTAAATGTTTAAGCTCAAATTTCGCGTAAAGTGCCTATTATTGGCTATTAAAGGGGTGAAAAATTACTTGCACATATTAATATAATAAATCAATGGAAAGGGTAGAATTTTCCGCGTTCTACACAATTTGTTTCAATGCTCTAACTTAAATACGGCGGGAGTTATTTGCGTTTTCAGCAAGGGCGTCCATATGGGAGGGGGGTAAGAGAGGGCTCAAGCGCCCTCCTTTGAAATTAGAACCTCCCTGCTTTTAGTACTTTTTCTTTGCAAATATGTAAAAACATTTCTTCTCCAGCAATTAATGAATAAGTTATTAAAAATGTCAAACTTTAATAACTCTAGTCTTACTGAAATCCAGTTCTATGGGGAAATTTATCCTTTTAAACCATGGAGAAAATATCCGAGCTCCCCCCCCCCCCTTAAAATTTTGCATATGGGAGCCCTTGAATTTTAGCTTGAACTTTTTTAGGCTTAGCAAAAATTTAGCCACTATTTTTTTTTCATCAAATCCATCAGTAAAAAGGGAAAGAATCGTCCCGCAGTTTTCTTTTTGACACCACTGGAAAGAGCGGCTTTTTTTACTCCAGATCTAACTCGATCTATGGTTGGAAAATTAGTTTCTATCTCGAAAGGAAAAAAAGTTACTACCCGCTAAAAATCAAGTGCGAATAATCTCATCTCCATTAAAATTATTGATGTTGTATTTCGCGTTACAATAGTTGCGTCTTTTCGATTCGCTTGTTTTTTAATGCTTATTCACAAACTTCATGGGTTTCGATCGTAACGGAAAATCTTAGGCTCAACTCAATTCAAGTTCCGGGCTAAAGAGCAAAATATATTACTAGAGAACACGAATATGAAAGCGACTTTTCAAACGTACAAAACTACAGTTCCGCAATGCTTAGGAGGAGTCCCTTAGCCCTAGAGCCGCTACATAGATAGGCCGACGCATCAGCCATTTTGGATCGAATTTTTTATTGTTGCGCTGCTGGGGTTACCACAGCAAAGTTTCGAGTTACGCCAAATTTGACTAAAATAATATTTATTTAATAAACAATTCACGTGCCGCTAATAATTGCTCCTGTGAACAATTATCAAACGCGATAATTTGTTAGAAAAGACAACCACTCAAACACGCGCTCCGATCCAAAATGGCTAATCTTAAGCTGATGCGTCGGCTCGTATATATAGGGGCCTTACTTAGCCCTAACGGCTCTAAGTTGTTACAAGTTATTTTGAAATCCGAGGAAGGGGTGCTTTTTGTTATAAAGGGATCTAGCTCATAATGCGTTTTTAATGTTTCTTTTTAATTGACATTTTAAATCTTTGCGAATCAAATAAGATTGCGAAGCAAACTTCGAGGGTTGGTGAGCGTTAGCGAGCAGGGACAGAGCCCCCTAGTAATTCAAAAAATCCGTGTCAACAGTTCTTTTTGACTAAATTAGCTCGTCACTAACTCACGCGTTGGATATGTATTTTTTCATTGCAGATTACTGCAGACACGTGTTTCGGAGTTACAAGGAACGCCTCCGAAAAGACAACCGACAAAAGCTGACGCCGAAACACGTGTCTGCAGTAATCTGCAATTTGTGCTTTTTTGACGGTGTTACTTCTTTCCCTACTTTTATTCTTACTTTAAATCTTTATTATTATTATTATTATTTTTACCGTTTACCAATCACAATTGCTCATTGATTTCACTTTGTTTTAGATTTTTACCATCTGATTGGTAGATTGAGTCGCTAGCTATCTTGCTCAATTGCCTTGAAAAATTATTTTCAGAAATCATGTCTTCGATAATAAATGTTGTCGTCTGCTTTTTAAGTGCTGGTTTTCCTTTATTTTTATTAGATTTTTTTTTTAATTGTTTGTGTTATCTCTTTTCTGTAATTTTTGGAATAGCTAACATCTTACATAATTAAAAACTGCGCGTATGTATCTATGTATGTACCTATGTTTCTATGCCCAAGTTTCTTCTCCCGAACGACAGTGAACTGACCATCGAACCAGGTATCGATGGATTCGTAATCTTCATGTGTTTATGTTTGGCTATTTAACATACTGCTCTGATAACAGTTAGCAGAGATATCAAGTAAAAACTATTAATTATGACACTTAGATTTCCGACATAAAATCCAATAAATATTTTTCATTACTTATTTATTTTATTTTTTATTTATATTTTGGTGACTAAAGTATCATTGTTGTTATTATTATTATTTCAATTTTATTTGGGATGAATTTAGTATGACTGAAAAACTGTACAAACTTATTGTGTGTTTATGGTAGTAATATGGTAGTTATTGAGAAATTCATTTATTATGTAACAATATGGCGTTTTGTGTGAGCAGCCCTTCCTTTCATTTAGATAATGTATTGTAAAAAAAAAATCAATAGAATACACATGAAACCAAATTTGATAGATCATATTGTTCCAAAAAACGTGTTTGGTAAAACCCCCTCCGAAACAAAAGTCTGGTTACTGCCCTGCCCTACAGAATCATTAATTTGGAGAACTTGTTGTGTGACCCTGGCAGATTTAGCTTGTACCAGTCACCATTAACATACACGGAGGATATTCGACCGGCAAGTTTCGAACTCTCCGCATACGATTCCAACGCCAAACTAATGAGGCCACCGCAGCCTTAAAAAACTTTGACAAATCAAGTTCGGAGCAAATGACGCTAAGAACTTTTTTTTTTTTTTTTTTTTTGCTGTAAAAAAACTTAATTTTAATGTAAATGACATCTCATTTCCCTTCAAAAATTGAACAAAATGAAAGTTAAATACAAGTTTTTAATTTTCTGACATAGCGATTATTGCTGTTCTGGGGCCCGCCCACTTTTTGTTGGGGTCCTAGGCAGCTGTTCCGAGTGTCCTACTCTGGTTGATGTATGATGACATTTTTACGGGCGGGGGCTTCGACAAAAGGTGAAGACTTTCAGAAAAGCCATAAAAGCTGCTGCTGCCATCTATATTTTAAAATGTCATTTAAACTTTGCAGATATTTTAGAACTTTGAATCAAACACAAAAGCAATTTTTGTTTATAAATTTTAAAAAATATTATTTTTTGATGTAATAACTGAACTCTATCATTTTGAATGCATGCTACACTCGCTTCAAGTAATAACTCTAATTTTCAAGCATTCATTAAAGTAACGAAGTTTTTCAACTTTTTTTTAAATATATCGAATACATAAAAGAATCAGACAGGAAGTTCCGACAACAACTAAACGGGCCAACTTTCTTGCAAGCGAACAATTTTGTAAAGTCTGTTAGGTCTTGAGCGTGTTATCTATTTTTAATAAAATTTAATTCGAAAATTCTGGACCCTGTAGTGTTATTCAAAACAAAAATTTTTAAATTTTTAAAATAGTAAATTGTTTTCTAAAGTAATTATTTAAAAAATCATTTATTAAGATAAAATTAAACTAAATGATCATACTACTGTAGTTTTTCTGTTATTAGAAATTTGCTTGTCATAAATGATTTCTGTTTGCAGTAAAAATTTTGAATGCGAACTTCATATTCTCTTACTTTACCGGGTTTTTTTTTTTTTTTTCTCTCTTTTTTTAACCCAAAAATAAATTAGATAAGTAACAAAAAGAAAAACAGTTTACCACAAGGGATTCCAAACTTTTTCGACTCACGGCACCTTTTGAAGAGTTAGAATTTTCTACCGACACCCTAGTCCATCTCTGTAATAATAAAGTAAGTGTGCCAAATGGTGCCACCTATAGGTTCATAATCTAATACTAATCGAATTAAGTCATTTCTCGCTAATATTTGATTGAACTGGATCCAGCTTTTGCATATTTCTCAGATGACTCATAAAAATAAGAAAAGAAAATAATAAACCCAATTCAAAAATTAACTGAGTACAAATTCAAAATTTGGCTTCTTGGTAATTAGTACTGAGTATATACCGAGTACTAGCTCGGCACGAATTTTGACATTAAGCAGAGTGGATAACTAGAGGTCGGATCCTATCATAGAAATATGTACTGAAAGTTACAGAAACATCCATTAACTTTTTTATTTACGCAAATAAAAGTTTTCACATCCCATAAAAACACAAATGGTCTTTCTATTTTTGCATACTTTATATTTCTAGCGATAAATTTTACTTTGGGGGGATAATAAGTACAAAACAAAAATAGCTTGCGTATTAATAATATGTACAAAAAAAAATCGGTAGACCAGAAAAGAATCCACGGGTCATCTGATTTTTGGTTTTGAAGAACAAAATTGTTTCTAATTTTTGCTCTACAAAAAAAAAAAAAAAAATTCAAAAAATGAGTGAAAAACGCAGTTATATGCAGTTATTGTGAAAATTAGAAGTTTTTATGCAACCATATACACATTAACATCAAAAGTAGCAGTAATATGCAACTGATTGTGTTATTTCATATGCATATACGTAGTCTGCCCAATAAATACGTGAACTAATGCAATTTATTTGCTATGACGTGAACTATAGTCCCGCTAACTGTCGTCGGTAGTTGCCTGACACCCAATGAGCTGTCAGTGCTTGGCAGATCGCCAAACTGCGCGTATGTCGCAAGTTATGGCAGTTTCTGTTGTCCAAGTTTTTACTATTTGTCGAAAATGGAAGTTGACGAAATCACGGAGCAACAATTCAATCAGCTTTTAAGAGGTCGTGTGCGACCAAATTTGACTCAAGGCGATGGATGGATCCTTCACCATGACAATGCACCAGCGCATTCAACACTGATTGTTCGCCAGTTCTGGCAAAAAATTCATTCAAAATCTTTGATCATCCTCCTTATTCGCCAGATCTCGAAGCCTACGACTTTTTCCTATTCTCGATAGCCTCAGTTCACGTATTCAATAGACATAACAAAGTTTATTTCTTCGAATGAGGAATAACTCGAAGCATTAGAAGACCCAGATGTTCAAAAACACTTATATATTTTCAAAAGATTCTTTCAACAGAGTCCCTTTTAAGAAGTTAAGTTAATCACTCCTCTTATCAAAGATTTAATATGCCAGACGTAAACACAAAACAGCGGAAACAGCATCCCGAGAGCAGTTAATGACTTCTCTGTTGCGCTGTCCCACATCTCCAAAGCACTTTGTGGTATTCTGAAGGAATCTGAAGGAGTCAAGTTCGATACAACTCCTTCCGTAGCTTGGAGGAAGAAATAAGTGTTCTCGAAGTGAAGTAACGGCTCCAAATTGTCATTTTCAGGTCTGAAAAGTCCTTCGAAAAAGTCAGCAGTTACCGAGATTTCTCGTAGAAGGCGGCAAAAGATAGGCACTCTTAGGAACCGGTGTTTGGCAATGAGCTGTATGAGAGCACTTCTTCGATGTTGTTGATTTGTCTGAAATGGAGAACGTAATTTAAGCCATATTTAAATTGCAATGATAATAGGCTTAAGTATCAAATTTAAGTGTTTCAGAGGTTGTAAAAGCTGTAGTTTTACTATGCAGCAATTTTAGTTGCGGAAGAAATCAATAGGGGAAATTTAAAATACTGTTGCCAGAAAAGCCTCAGTTGCAAAGGAAGGAAAAAAAAGGTTTATTTCTAAGAAAAACCGTGTTTATTCCCAGGAAAAACCGGATTTATTCCAGGAATAAATCCGGAATAATTTTAAAAAAGTAATTTTTTATTCCAGGAAATGTTAATATAATTTAAAGAAAAGAAAACTTTGCTTATATTTTAACCTTTTTTATTCGTGATTTTAAAACATCAATGCTTTATACTGTTGTAAATGCAAATTATGTAACTTTTTTTTACATATGCCAAATAGACTGTTGAGCTCTCCTTAACTGGTTTTTGTAATTGACTTGCAATTAAATATTTAACTGATTGATTTGTATATTTAGCACTCTTTAATAATATATCTGAGATAGTCATATCAATCATAATGCTTATTATATCAGATTGTTTTGGGGGCATAACCAACAATTTGAATTTCTTTCAAAACGGAAAAAACTTGTTTAACTAGCATATTTTTAGTTTTAAATTTAAATAGCTTGTTCTATACTGAGAACACAGAAGATTTTTTAGAAATGATATCGCTTGAAAAAATCTGATGTAATCGTGTTTTAAGCCTTAAGTCAACTTGGAAAAACATGAATTTCGTTTGCTCTCAAAATTGAACGTTTGTTTCCCAAAGTTCCAAGTGGATTCCCCGAAATTCCCGAGTGTATTCTCGAAACTCAAAAAATATGGGTTTCTTGGAAACCTCTACCTCAGAATGTTTACTAAAGCAACTAAAATATATTTATTTGCTGTGAATTAAATTAAATTTAAAAAAAAATAAATGTTTGCAAAATTTAAATCATCAAGCCGTTTTTGATCGCCTGAGAAAGTGGCAACCAATCAGCGTGAGATTTAGAATTTATGCTTAAACAAGCCCCAGAGTTTGCGATGTAAAATATTTACAACCAGATTCTCTTTCAATTGGTATCAAAAATTTTAATGTTAAAGAATATTCTTAGCATCAAATTTACAGTGGCTGCTAATTGCGGGGTTTTTTTTTTCATAAATATTTGTAAATTGAAGTCCTACAAAAGTAAGATCGGACTAGTCTTTGAAATTTTAAAATTTTTACTCTTTAGTCGAATTACCCTAATTCGACTATGTCCACATTTGTATTTACAGATATTTTACGTGAAAGTAAAGAGTGTTTTTTAGAGGTATAGAACTTTAAGTTGGCAACACTGTTTGATATGTGTGCCATTTTGATAGCTCTCACTTGTTTTGTGTTCAGTTCGGTTGGCCATTTCATAATGAATAGACAACAACGCGGTGCAACATGCCACACAGCACGTGTCACAATTGATTTATTGAAAGAAACGTTCGGTGAACGAATAATTTTGCGTAATGGACCCGTTAATTGGCCTGCAAGATCATGCGATTTAACACCGTTGGACTACGTTTTGTGGGGCTATCTGGAGTCTCTGGTTTGCACCGATAAGCCACAGACGATTGACGCCTTGAAAGAGAACATTCGCCACCTTATTACTGACATACGGCCTCTATTGCTGCAAAAAGTGAGGAAATTGGACGTTCCAATTGGACTTTCTCCGAGCCAGCCGAGGTGACCATATGCCAGAAATCATATATTTAAATAAAAATGGCAAAGAATCATCTTTCGAATAAAGCAACATTCATAGCAATTAACAACATTTAACTGTGATTTATTTGAACCTTAAGTTCTCTACCTCTAAAAAAAATATCCTTTATTTAAACAAAATTCATCTTTCGAGGTTTTTTTTTTTTTTAAGGCTTATAAGAAATCGCGCAGACAATGGAAAAAAATCTAATTGAGGCTTTATCAACGAGAGAAACGCATGACCGCTTTGAGCAATTGGCGATCTCGGCAATATTGTTACGTCAGTATGGTCAGAAACTGTGTCTGAAGTATTATGTTCATTTTTATTTTCAACAAATTGATCACAAATTAAAAACAATACAATTTTTACCTTGTTTATTTCCAAAGTCTTGTTTATGGTTACTAATAACTTTTCAACAAAGCAGATGCAAATTTCAATCAGTTCTTCATCTAAGTTATAAAGCCTGTTATCCAACAGTTTGTGCACTTCCCCAATAGCTTGACTGGTGATCTTCAATTCCGTTTCTAGACCTTCTTCAGATATTAAATATTCCAGTAACGCCGACACGGATTTTAGCAAAGTGTTCTTCATCTGCTCAAACGAATCATCTTCTCTTAAATCTGACGAAAAGGAACCCAGGATGATGAAACTTCTGACAAAATCCATGGTAGCGAGAATTTTAGACTTCACAACTTGCTGTGGGGCGTAAGGAATCAGTGGTTGCGGACTCGAGCAGACTTCTTTGGCTAAATTAAAATCAAAGAAATCTTCAACTTTGGCAGACAGGTTTATTCTGTCTTTTTTATGACACACAGAAGAAAGTTTGTTTACCGTAGACTCTAGTTATTTTTAAAAGAAGGTAAAATGAGTGAAAATGTTCAATAACGTATACAAGGATACTCCTCTAATTCAGGCATGTTTTGAAATTCCCCTTAAGCAAAACATATAAAACTTCCATTAACATAGTAGCACTTTGTTAATGTAAAAAAAAAATGTGCAGATGAACAAGGAAATATTATTTTCATAGATTAGCGTAATAGAAACGTAGTTGATAGTGCGAAACTCGCTGAAAACAAAATAAAAAACAAAGCACATAAGGCATAAGAGAGCCCTAGTGGCTCCATCTGGTGGAGAAACTGAGAGCTAAAATTTATGTAATACCATCCGCCGATAGTAGTGACACATGTAAGAATGGATGCAATGTCGAGGGATCGCACTTGTCTGCAGACAAAAAAGATTTTACTGCCAGTGGCGTAGTGAGAAGTTTTGCACGGGGGAGAGGGGGAGTTCACATGAAAGTTTTCAAAATTGAAGTCCGTAAACCGCAGTTCTAGGCCCTTGCATGTGTGGTCTACATATAATTTTGCTGCATCATGAGTTGGCTACGCCACTGCGTAACGCAGCCACATTAGAAAGAAGAAAAAGCAATACCGATCCGCATAGAAATAGTAATAGTTAACAGCATATTAGCATACACAATGTTTCAAGCTATTTGCATAAGCAGCCATTACTCAGGAAAACCTATATTTTGTCCCGCACGTGACAACCCATGTATTTCATCAAAAGGAACGACTTGAAGGGATAATAAACATAATTTTGTTGCTAAAGAAGTCACAAACGCAACTGTGATTTTTTCAGAGAAATCTTTTTTTCATTACCTTTTTAAATTATTACTTTTAAATGAAATTTATAGCTTGTCACATGCGGGACAGACTTGTAGCTTTTCCGTGGAATGGTTCTAAAGTACTTTTGTCACCTGTGCCTCATCGGATAAAAGTATTGCCAGTCCCCGCTTATATTGTGAAAAATCAGAGTGCGGGATCTTAAAAATATGTTTTATCAAAAAAAAAAATATATATATATATATCGTATTATTTTACAATACTTGGATCAAAATTTTTCTAGAAAAAATATATATATATATATATATATATATATATATATATATATATATATATATATATATATATATATATATATATATATATATATATATATATATCTTGAAAATGTTGCTCTTAAAAAAAAAAAGTTTACATTCTGTTTTTTTCCCCCATGCTGTTATACAAATAAACATTTTCAATAATCATTACATTTGTGTTCTTCCTTTTCCTTCTGGGAAATTCCATGAAAAAATTATTCTGGACTTTAATCAATAAATCTAATTCGTACTCTAAGTAAAAGAAGACAGTTGACTATGTATAATATAAATGAAGTTCTCCGCCAACGGAGAGAGAGAAAAAAACAACATCCACATTTAGGTCGTTTCCTTCAGTCAAAAGTACTACTTTTAGTCACTGAAATTCCTAGAATAAGCAAAAAAAGAAAGAAAAAACATGGAACGAGAAAAAATTATCATTTTCCCAGCGCTTAATTTGTAATAAATGTTTTTAAATGTCCAATTTCGAAAATATGGCGGGGTCTTTATGACGTCAAATGATGTAGTTTGGCCCATCTGTCTACCCCGTTTCCACGTTATGATAATCAAGAAGCTAATTAAATATTGCGCCCTACGCTTGCTGTCAACCAAATCGTTGCCAGTACATGTGAGTAAAGAAGCGAATTGAATATTTTGCTCTGTGAATGGCATCAGTGAATGGCATTTCATCATTTGTGATGTCATCGACAGAAGCGTACAAAAAGGAAATATAAAGCGCAGACGATAAATAGAAAAAGATATTAAAAAGAATTTTATGCTTTGCAGACGATTATAAAAAGCAAAATTAAATTCAAAGCACAGCAGATGATAAATAAATAAAAAGTCATTGCCAATATGTGTTTAAAAACTGATCCCCCCCCCCCCCCCCGAATACATCTCATAGTCTTTTGCAAAATTAAAACTGAAGTTATTTTGTAAAAAAGCAAAAATCATGTAAACTAAAGAAATGAACATTTTCTGGTCTAGTTACAATTGAAATATGTGAAATTCAGGAAAACACATACTGATTCTCAATTCTAAAACTGTGATTAATATTTTAGGATAATAATGTGGTTAGATAAAGTTCTCGCAAATTTTGGCTGCTAAAGAAAGAAATTTATTTAAAATATAATAACATCGTGCCATAGTACATTTAGCATATTAACTAGATATTTAACAATTAAATGTATGTTACAGCATTTTATAAAAATTAAGCTACCTAGAACGCAACTGTCAGCATCAATTTATTCAGGGACTTTTAGAAAGGCTTTAATATGTGAAATTACTTTTCTATTTACTTTGTAACAAAGAGAAAAAGGGGGGGGGGAATGAAATTTGCTTCAAGTTAAAAAAATTTATACTCACTAATGTCAATTCCTAATTCATCAACTTTTGTTTTTGCTTTTAAAGTAGCAGTGTATAAACTTTGCTCCAAGCTTAAAATTTGTTGTTCTAAGCTTTGGCATTTATTTTGCCAAGACTGAATATTTTCACAATGTATTTGAATCAGGCTTCTTGCGTACTGTTCCGGTGTCATATCGCTTGGCGTCAGTTTTATGATAGCTATTGCCACTGCCAATTTTACCTTCTGGATGTAAAAAAAGGTTGCTTTCTTAGTTTCATTTTCGGCCATTGAACAACTAAGTGATGCAACAGAAGACCCCTCAGATTCTGTATCAACGTTTTCCAGCCGGTTTTCCATTTCTAAGAAAAAAAGAAAAAATCTACTTCAAGAAATTTCATTTTTTTTTTTTTTTTTTTTTTTTTTTTTTTTTTTGTTATAAAGCATAATGAAACTTTAAAGTTATAAGTTCTTCTCAGATCAGTTTTACAAACTGCATGTTTTTAAGAAGAAAGAATGTGCTCAAATGAGCATCATGTTAAAACTTTAACAACCACATTTTTGGAAATATAATGTGGGAAAATTCAACGGGGAAATGTGCAGAAGAAGATTACTACTAAAGCTTGACCACGGAGAGGTAGCGTGAACTCGAAGCGGAAAAGCCCTGGTTTCCTAGAAGCGAATCGCCAGTCTTCGACGTGACGCTGAAATCAAAGTCAAGTGGATTCTGGCCATTCACGACGTCGATTTTACTCGGGCACGCATGCGCAGAAGAATCAAGTTTTCGCCTCGGCGAGGAGCGACGCCGACGATCTGCGAGAACGCGACGCTTCACTACTTCCGCGTTTTCGCTGATTCTACTTACTGCAACATGAAGCGGTCCGCTTTCGCTTCCAATTCACCCGTCATAAATCATCATAAGAAAATTGCTTAAAATCTCAGTTTAAAAAAAAAAAAAAACAGTTGTTCATTCTCTGGGGGGGGGGGGGGGGGTTCACTGGTCGGTCTGCCCTACATCGCATGTACTCGGTAGGTTTTGAAGCGTCGCGCTTCGAATACGGAACCCTCCGATTACTAGTTCTGAGCCCTATCCACAAGTACCACAGCTGTAGTCTTCTTTATCACTCTATTCTAGCAGAGTTTTTCACTATATAATTCAAATTAGTGATGTTCCGGATATCCGTATCCGTATCCGCGGATCTCCGAGGGAAAATTAGTATCTGTATCCGTATCCGTTAGTTTTTGACGGATCTTAAACGGATCTTTTCTATTGTGAAAATTCTTAAATATTTGAATAAAAGACTATTAAATTCCGTTCAAAGTAGGTTTTATTCCCTATTTAAATTATAAGGTATCATTTCCGAAGCTAATTTGTACCCCACTCCCCCACCCCCACCCCCCACCGTCGCAAAAAGGAAGGAGTAATAAGTTTTAAAAATGTGTATCTGTGTGTCTATTTGTGCATCGTAGCTCCTAAATGGATGAACCGATATTGATAGTTCTATTTTTCGTTCAAAATGTGATTTGATCGAAAGTGTTCTGAGATTGGTCTCGTTTTTGCAGAACCTTAATTACCGGAGATATTAATTAAAAGTCGACTTAAAAGTTTTTCAGAATTATGGTAGTAATAACTTACCCGCACGTTAAAAATATTGGAGCTAATTGAAAGAACGAAGTTTCCTGCGATTGATATTTGTTTGAAACTTCAAAGTTATATACAGTAGGAGCTAATCTTGTTAAGTAAATTTGTAAGTACAAGAAGAAAAAGCTCAATGATTCAAAATGTCTATCGGCTATCAGTTTATATTTGTTAACAATGTGTATTCTGACCCGCAAAATTCATCTTCATATGAGGCAGTGGGAAGCAAAGGGACATTTTTTCAAGTTTTGAGTAAGACGTGTTTAAAGATAACGTCCTAGGAATAATTTCATTGATTTTTTTTTCGAAATCATGCTGTATAGCAGCAACTACCAGGGCTACTAGTACCATCTCTTGCCCAAAGACAGAGGAGAGCTTCACCTACCATGTGTACTGGTTATCTCCAAATTTTTAATTTTGCCACTTACATCCTTTTGTTTCTCACTGTCTCATATAAGGTCTGCCCTAGGGGACATTTTTTTTTTTAATTTTTAACTTACTATTGGTTTTTGTTATTTATTTGGGGTTTGTGTTATTCTTCATTTTAGTTTTTCTCGGCATCCTTCAAAAAAAGTGATAGTAAATTATCTATTTACTGTTTGCAAAGGTGTTCCCGTCTATATTATTTCGTCGGGCGGGGTAAGTTGTTTGGAATTTGTCAGCGCAGCATGCATTTATCCTGAAATAAAATGTGAAAAATTATTTCTAACCAGTCCAGAAGCAGTTTTACTCTTGCTCCTCTATCCTACATCTAACGAACAAGCTAGAAATAACTTTCACATTCTATCTAAGCATTAATGCAACGCTGATCCATTCTTTCCAACTCTCCCTCAATTCTAACGGAGATTTCTTTAAAGAGTAAATCATAGTCTTGATTATATTTTCGCCGCAGATGACATTTTTTGAAGAAGTTGCCATTACACTGACGGGAATACCTTCCGTAGCACATTTTACACTTGGGTAGTTGATTTGGGTAAAAAGATGTTGAAATCCGTATCCACGGATCTAGACATTAATGATCCGGATTCGGACCCATATCTGCGGATCTACTTTTTTAATGATCTGGCACATCGCTAAGTACAAATTCAGTTTTTAAATCTTAAGACGAAAAACAGAATTAAAAGCTCCAACAAATGAAAGGAAACATTTACGAACGGTTGTGATTTCAGATTTATGAAACCAAACACTCAAATCGCTTAAATATAAATATGCTTCTGCATTCTAATTCTTTCTTAAACCATAATATTTCTTTGCTTGAATCAGGAAAATATTTTGCAGTACTTTTCTCCACCTTAGCCCACCTTTAAGAAATACGCTTTAGGTTGAACAGTTGGAGGGTCCGCGTAAATAAGTCGGTAGTCGAAAGTGGGCGCACCGTAAGGTGTGGATTTTAAAGTTCTGGTTTTTAGCCCGATTTTAGAAAATGTAAACAATTATGCCAGTGTACCAACGTGCATTTTGCAATCACACAGTCTACAGTGATTGATAATCATATACGGCTGAAAATCACTCAACAAGATTTGGTTTTTCAGTTCACTATTTATACAACTAACACGACAGATGCTTTTTTTTTCCCCCTGTACCTGCCTGAAACTGGTGCATTATGATTTCCTTGAAAATTCATTCCAAAAGTTAAATTCATTAAGTTAAAATTGTTAGCAGCTTAACTTGTGAAAACTACTGGGAAAAATTTGGTATAGAGCGTACATACCAAAGCTAAAATCCGTAGGCTCCATTCTGAATCCGCTTCATTAAGGTAATCCTGACAAAGTAAAAAATTTGCTTTCTGATGATAAAACTCTAATGTTAAAAGCAAAAGTTTTTGAAAATTCTTCAAGCTGTATTATTTTTTGACGACGATTCAACAAATTCATTGCTTTAATTTTTATTTTATTTTCGCCTGAAGACAAATAAAATATCATTTCAGTTTTTTGCAGACGATAATAAACCGAATTATCGTCTGCAGAATATTTATCAGAAATTACTTCTCATTTCGAGAAAATTTCTTCTCCATAAAATCTTTTACTCGCGGTTTGAAAGAAAAATGTATACCGGCAAATTAAAACTACTTTTACTTTAAATTAAGCTTACATTTATTAGGAGATAAACCAATTGTCGGTTATAAAACGCTTTTGAATAAAAACGTTTGTAAACAGGATACCTATTATTGCTTTAATAATTGGACAGACGATTTGCATTATGTGCTCTGTGAGTTTTTTTAAACCATGGAATGTTTGACGAATAGTTAGTTTTTGATTACGTAGCCAAGTTTTATATTTTTTGAAACAAAATGGAAATGTTTTTGAGCCAGATAGAAAGCTAGTTAAAAGAATAAAGGTTTAGCTACTTTTGTTGGTGCCTTTTTGACTAGAAATTTTATTTTAGGTTTTTTATCGTATTGAGAATTCAAAAATAAGGAAATCAATAGATTTTTCCATTCTATTGTTTCAGAATTTTTCATATGACGATAAGCTTCATAATAATGAAAACGGAAAACACATTTTATCTAAAAATATATTTGTTCTGCTGTTAAATATAAGGTTACGTAATGTGCTTGGATTTTTTCTTTCTTTTCATGTTAGGAAAAAGAGCTTAAGTAAGAGATTCGAATTTAAACACCCTTAGTTCAATGCCAAATTTTTCTCGCACACAACACAAAAATAATAATAATAATAATAATGTGAATTTTGACCTCTTGAATTCAAACTATGTTTTTCGCAAGCATGAGTGTGTGTGTGTATGTAGGCATGTGTGTTTATGTGTGTGGGGTATGTGTGTTTGTGTGTAGGGGGTATGTGTATGTGTGTGTAGGCATATGTGTTTGCGTCTGTGTGCAGGCATGAGTGTGATGAGTGCGTGGATAGTTGTGTGTAGGCATGAGTGTGATAATTGTGTGGGTAGTTGTGTGTAGGTGTGTGTATGTGTAGGTGTCTGTATGTATGCGTGTGTGTATGTATGTGTTTGAATGTGTGTCTGTGGTGGTGTGTGTGTTTGTGTATGTGTGTAGGTGTATGTATTTGTGTGTGCGCACGTGTGTGTGTGTGTAGTTGTATATGTATGCGCGTGTGTGTAGCATATGGATGCAACCTGGAGACGGTTTTCGCTATAGGAGCAGCATCGTGAGGAGCCGGTCGACGGTGATGCTGCAGAGGGTGCTGGCGGGAAAATAAAATGATAGCACATCAAAACAGTCAAGTGAGAACAATAAGCAATCGTGATTGCTCAAAAGAGTATGTAATTGTAAAAAAGGTAGTTTCGTTTCAAATCGGTCAGGGAACATTAAATTTAATCGCAGGTCGTATCAATTTTAAAATGAGTCTTTTACTATATTTATAATATTTCCCTATAACATTTTCATTCAGAATAATCTTCGTATTTAAGGCAGAAACGCGTTGTTCTAAAGGCAAAGACAGAGAGAGAGAAGAAATTTAAGGAGTTTTAAAAGAAACAAAAGCAATAAGCTCAAGCCAGCTGTGTTAAGCATGTCTGTCAAGTAGCCGACATTAGAAGAGTACTAGTACAGCTGTGCGCTATCATACAGGTCCAGTGTTGTTGTTTTTATCGTGATAGAGTATACAGTAACTCATTCGCTGGCTTTTGACTGCGCTTCAAAAATCATAATACTTTCGATTGAGAATGTTTGAATTCACTATCAAGGGATATGTGAAAATAATGCACTAAGTTCTAACGTTAAGTTGAAAAATGATACGCAAAGTAGAGTTACCATCGTCTAGATGATTCAGAAGTTTTGAGACTGATTTTTTTTTCGAGAAGGGGAGCGTGCGCGGACTGGTGTGGACGGGCTGGGGAAGTAGTGGCGGTTGTCAGTGAACGAACGGAAGCTGCGGCATCGGCAGTTGGCTTCGGATCACTGGAGGTGCCAATCGTTTGCGAGTGAGTGCATGTCATTGATTTCGGTCGAGAGGTGGGAGATACGAAAATGACTTTCACGCTAGAGTGCTCCGCTACTTGAGAGATCGAATCTGCTGGCTTTGCCTGGCGATCAAGGGCAATTGGATTATCCACCACGACAACGCACCCACTCACACGTCGCGCGCCGCCGACGAAATTTAAGACAAGTTCAACGTGACAACACTGCCGCAGCTACCCTACAGCCCCGACTTGGGTCCAAGTAACTTTTTCATCTTTCCCCAATTAAGACAGGCCTAAAAAGGAAGCGATTTAACTCCGTCGACGCCATCCAGAAGTCTTCGACGGGCGTCCTTGACAGCATGTCGCCCGCGGACTTCCAGAAGGGCTACGAACAATGGAAGACGCGCTGGCAGCGCTGTGTTGATGCTGAAGGATCGTATTTTGAATAATTTTAGTCCGCTGTACTGAAATGTCCAAGAAATTTCTAGTTCTGAGATGTTTTGAAACTTTTGAATCATACCTTGTATAAGACAATAGCCCGAAAAGAAATTCTAAATGTAATACGAAGTAAAATTATATTTTTTTATGCGAAAAACGAATGCGTTTGAAAAGACAATGAGTACATTTCAAATATTAGATTAAGCAACTTCATTTCCAATGATTTCTTCGTTTCACTGTTAAAACACGCAAAAGTATATTGTAGGGAAATGTGTAGCCTTAAAACATAGATATGTAAAATAAATGCAATGCATTTCATTTGGGAAGTTCTTTGCTTGTTTAGGAATTGCAGTTTATCAGATGTAAACTACTTTTGCATGAAATACACCGCCAGTTCAGTCATTTCCAGCCGAGGACTGCAGTTTCGTGCTTATTAGCACTCATCAGCCCGGCATACGAAAGTGACTGAGCTGGAGATGGAAAACCTCTTAAGGAAGCCAAAAGTGCGAAATTAGCTACCAGTTTGTTTCACAACAAGCAAAGAACTTCCCAAATGCATTTATTTTACATATCTATGTTTTAAGGCTACACATTTTCCGAAATAAATCAAATTTTCTTTTTAGTTGTTGAATAACTTTGCCAAAAATGAATTGTCTTGCTCAAATTTCTTACATTTTCACAATATAATAAAAACCAAAATGAGTTCCGTCATAACTATATGCCGTATACTTACTTTAAGAACATCTTCAGACTTAATCACACGACTCATCACCATGTTCTTCTGATTTTCCGCTTTTGACCTGGAATAAACCATTCGTCATCATGGATACGATGCTAAATGTCACTTCCACTTCCATAGCAGGAAACAGAAAGAAGAACAAATCGATTCCCGCGAGAACGGAACACTGTTTTAGGACAAATTAATAGATCAAGTAATCCATGTAGTGCCTCTTGACGTAATGATTTTTCCGCTGTCTTGGACATAGTAGTTTGTTCCGCTGATATTACATACAGATAAAGCAGAAGACAGAAACCAATGTCATCAAGTCGTTACGCCATTTTGTGAAAAACAAAATGGTAATTTAGGGACGATTTCCAAATTGGATCATATTGGATTTTTCAAACCCAAGGCTAACATCTTTTTGGCGTGTCTGAATACTTAAGAACTTTACATAAACTTTGGTGTTCATTAGTTAAAAAACTAAACTGTTAGGTGCATAAAATTTTATTTTCACTCGAACACTTTTGTAAGAATTCAGCCATTCTTTCAAATTTGAGAAAAAACGCAAAAAAAAAAAAAAAATTCATTTGAATTTTGGCATCTGGAATTCAAATTATGTTTTTCGCAATCACGAGCGTGTGTGTATGTAGACGTGTGTGTTTGTGTTTGTGTGCAGGCAAGAGTGTGTGGGTATGTGTGTATGCGTGTGTGTGTAGGTATGTATGCGTGTGCAGGTGTGTATGTAGGTATGTGTGTGTAGGTATGTTTGTGTGTAGGTAGTTATGTGTGTGTAGGTATGTGTGTATAGGTATGTGTGTGTGTATGTGCGTGTGTGCGTTTGTGTGTGTTGGATATGGACGCAACCTGGAGACTGTTTTCACTAGAGGAGCAGCATCGTGAGGCCGGTCGACGGTGGTGCTGCAGAGGGAGGTGGTGGGAAAATAAAAACATAGGAACGCCAAAAACAGTCAAATGACAACAATAAGCAATCGTGATTGCTCAAAAAAAAAATTTCCTTTCTCAAAACCATTTTGAACTCTAAGGCTGTGAAATGAGAAACAATTTATTTTTAATTTCGATCGATTCTCCTATTTTTTTCTTCCTTTTTTTAATTAAATTTTTAAGCCAGATTTCATTTTACATAATTTGCCCTGGCTCAGAAGTGCAGCAGTCCTTAGGAGCCAAGGCTTACTATGCCCATCTCAATTTTTAAGAACCGTTGGATTTTGGCCAAAGAGGGCAGAACCGAGACCACTTGTTACTACTTTTTTTTTTTTTTTTTTATTATTGCTGCTTTTTTTTTTTTTTTTTTTTTTTTTTTTTTTTTTTTTTTTTTTTTTTTTGATCAGGCATTTTACTGAATAAAATTTAGGGCAAACAAGAATAGTTCAAATAAGCGGCAGTTAATTTATTTTCTTCTGCAAATGGGGGTCGTTTCCAAAATTTTAAAAGTATTTTTTTCTGAAAGAGCATGCTTAAAAACATAGGATCTGACCATTTTTTAAATAATTTCTTTAGGTTTGATATTTAAAAAAAAAAAATACTTAAATCGGAGCCTTTTCATTGTTTACGGCTTCTGCCGATGACATCGCAAATGATGAAATGCCATTCAGTGTTGTCATTCACAGTGCAAAATATTTAATTCTCATCTTCACTCACGTGTATTGGCAACGATATGGTTGATAGCAAGCGTAGAGCGCAATATTTAAATTTTCAATGATTAAAAGTACTACTTTTGATTGAAGGAAACCACCCCATTTAAGACTTAATTTCAATAAAAATGTTGTGTTGCTGCTTATGAAAATTCGTTTTGGTTCCGCACCACCTGTCGCGTTTAGAAACTCCCCAGGGGTTGGCATCCAATTTCTTATCAAGCACCTCAAGCGACAAATAACCATTTCCACTTTGAGAATTTAGTAGAAACGTTTAGTAATTTAGTTTTTCTGAAATCATTCAATCCCCTCATCATCGTACGACGTAGATTCTGACGACTGAATAATCTCCGACATGAGCGGGGTTTGAACCCAACACCTCGGGCACCGGAAGCAAACGCACAACCAGTACGTGACTCTGTCAATTTCAACTTTTTCTTCTAATCGACAAATCTGATATTACATCCATGAACACTATGGGTTTAAATTCAAACGAACATTTCAAAGACTAAGTCAATCCGGATAAATAATGCGCGTTGTTTTTTTCTTTTCGCTCTCTTTTCATCGGCAGATAGCCAATAGAACCAAAGAATTTTGACGCCCATTTTCCCCACTAGATAGGTACCTGGGCTCTCTTCGATGCAAAATTATACTAAGAATTTCATTGCAAAGATTACGCAAGGCCAAACGATTTATAAACATATCTTTTACATGCCTTATAATCACTTGAACATGGTCTTTAACGATATTCAGTATCTTGAAAAGATGTCGACTGGAGCCAGGTTTGCACCTGCGCCTTTTGGCATACGAGGCCAACGTTTTAAAACTATGCCACTCTGCCAGCACACACACGCTATGTGTATTTTTAGAACATGCATTTAGGCTTTATACTATTACACCTAAAATAGTTCACAACAACGAAAAATAAAACTCAGTGAATAATATGCTCAAAACCAAAATAAAACTACATTTTAAGAATTCTTCTACATTTAATGCATATGCAATAATTTAGTGAAAACTTCGGATTTTTTAATTTCGATGAATTACACGCTTTAGAAAAGGATGAAACCCGTCTATATCATTTGTGAAAAAGTTTCTGCCCGAATGTGAAGAATTTTTAATGCCACTCTAACTCAGAAGGCAATGCACGGAATCGAACAAAATTTGCTTCTCATATGTACCCCAAAGGAAAAGGTGCTGGTTAGTTTCTGGAGCCAACCGATTCAAAGGAGATCGAGTTACGCTCGTTTTTTGGTTGTTGGAGGAGGGTAATCGCAGGGTCTGATTTAAGTGCAAGTTCGGGCCAAGGGGCCCCCTCCCAAAAATTACAAAAAAAATAAATCATAAAAATGTTTTCATTTGTTTTGCACTATAACAATTGTCTAATTATTTTTTATTCTAGTGTTAGTTTAAAAATTAAACCGTTATTGCTGGCTCTGTTTCAACAAGGTTTACGACTTCAGCGGAAAACTAACTCTTTCCCATGGAGTGCAAAAACTCAAGAGTGACACCTAGCGTAGAATGAGACCACTCAAATGTCACTCCATGTTAGTAAGGAGCACACTAATACTGCTTAAGGCTTTTATTTTGTTTTCGTTCAAGAAGTTTGAATCTTTTGTAATTGTTTGTTTATATAAGTTTCAGATTACAAATACATTGATTCAGAAATTAAATAGGTTGAAAACTTCTTTGGGGTACACTGTTAAAACTACAGGTTGCATTTGGCACTTTTCGAGGGTGAAAAGCTTGTTCACCAGCGGCACTCTTTACGGTGCCGAAATTGCACCCTTAACACGGGCGAAAAAACCGGCACCCTTCACCCAGCGTGCACCGCGGTGAAAAACGGAACCCTATGGCAGAACATTGGCACCCTCTGTTTTCTGTTGCTGAGCACCCCCCCCCCCCCCTTCGGTTTTGTGTGCATTTCCGTAAACAATTGTATACATTATTATTTATTGTTTTGAGTTATAAAAAGCTAAGTCTTGGTACATTTTCCACATTGAATAGTTCTGAAAATGATTAAAACTTGTACTTTAAGGCATTTGATCACATTTCAACTTTCGAACATAGTTTAGAAGTGTTCATGACTTAAATTTGTCTGCCGTACACTAATTTTCGTACATCCACTTGGATTGCTCAGTAATTTTAATATGTTATTGACATTTACTGCAGCACGATCGTACCGAAAATGAAGAACGTAGGTACTATTTGTAAATCATTTACACGAACAATAAATATTCAATTATGTTGCAATCATGGAAAAATAAAACCTTTCATCACGTTCGAAATTTTAATCAAAGAGCACCATATTAGTACGTACGTATATATGATTCGACATTTGAATATCCGTAAAGAATATAAAAGAACAAAAGTCTTTCGATAAATTAAAAGCCAAAACAAATTCTAACGAGTTATTCATTCTTACTATTACTAGAGTGACGAAAAAAGTTCAGTCATTCGCTTTAAGCAATAACGCCGAGGAAAGCTAGTTAACTTAGACACGAGATAAATAAAAAAAAAAAAAAAATCGAGACGGAGAAGAAATTTCTTTTTCTCAATCCGCTTTCCTTTTTTTTTCGTGCTTTTATGTTTTTGCTATTTGCATCATCGTAATTAGAGTTTCCGTTCAATTGCTGAGTGCATCACATTGCTAACAATGAATCTCTTAGTTAAAAATCCACAAGATTGTTGATAATACAAGCAAGTAAAACCACATAGTCAAAATTAATAGTTGAAATAACTTTTCAAATATCATCTAATTTAAGCGTTTTGATTATTAAATGTTACCTATCCGGTGCTGATAGCTATTTTTAGGTAAAATTTATGCATGATAGGAATAGCAAATGTATATAACGGCTAACTGAAGAATCAACGTACCTTTGAAACAATTTTAAATATGTTCGAAAGCCTTAAAAGCTACACTATGATCAAATGCATGTACTTACGCGAAACTTTGAAGAGTAAATCGCAGAAACTTATAAGTTTTAATCCAATTTCGTACTTCATTCAATGGGAAAGTGCATGTGCGTAGTTATTCTTGCGTCCGCCATTGATTGTGGTTGAATGATGTCAGAGCGGAGAGCGCATGCGCCAGCGTTTCACCCATGCATTTAGGAGGTCCGTTTTCACATTTATTAGCGTCATTCACCTTGATCACACTTCCTAGCCTCTACTGCACCCTGAGGCCCGGTGTTTTCACCCCAGGGAGCCAAATAGTTAGTCAAAGGCACCCGTAGTTTTGACAGTGTATTTTTGATGGGACGCCATTTCTCTTGGGGAATGGGAACCTCTGAAATGTCTAAAAAATGTGCGATTGAGTACGTTCTTCAGTCGGCAAGTCGAGGGGGCCTCACAGGTTTGTTGTGCTTATAGTCCTAAAATTTCTAAATCGAGCGCTGGGTAAGCTTGACTGCTGTCTCTCAAGAAATACTGCAAGAGTCGGGCACAAAATGGTATCCAGGTGCATGGAGGGGACAGATTCTGATTATGGCTTCACTCCAATTGATGGGAATCGGTGCAATCGACCCCCCCCCCCCCCCAACGTTAAGAGCAACTGAAAATTTTCAAAAATAACTCAAGGATTTTTACTGAAGTTGATGAACAGGTATACCTAAGAGAGGACAGTTATTGATTTCATCTTGGTGCTAGTCTATTCAAGAACATTGGCTCAAGCGAACGCTTCAATTTTTAAGTATGAGTCATGCTGCATGACCAGGGGCGGCATTTCAGCATTTCATTTGGGGGGGGGGGTCAAGTTTCTTCAATTTTAATTACCTAAGTGTGTAACCAAACACAGATTGACTAATAGGAAATTGTCATAAAATGTGTTTAATGTTAATAGAAATTGGTGCTTAAAATCAAGTTAACTTTTTATGAGAAAAATTGTAATTCATTTTATAATAATTTATCATGTAAAATATCTCGACACTACGGTTTTTACTTTTTAGTAATGTCTTAATGCATGATTTTTGGAATTTGGAAGAACAGGAGATTTTGTTACTAACGCACAGCTTAACAAAAAAAAAAAAGAAGAAGAAGAAGAAGAAAAAGAAGCTTAGAAAATAATTGTCCAACCTCCCGAGATCATGAAAATGATTTTTCTCGGTTAGATGAGCTGATTGGAATATTTAAAAAATACTTGAAATTACAAAGTTATGCAATATGAATGAAAACACACCTTTCAGGTCTGGCTCATGAAAATCGCTCAGGCAATTTTAAAATTTGTCAGGGGCATTTTTTTCATCATTGAATAGTTTAGTTTCTATTCACTAAACAAGTATTTTTGCCTCATGCTATAAATTTTACTAATAATTGAAACATTTTGCTTTCCGTCTTCATTATCCAATACAGATAATATACAGCCAAAAAAAAAAAAAAATCCCCAGAAAAATATTTATCAACAAATCTAATGTTGATTTCATTAAAAGTTTAATGTATTATTTCACACAAACTATCAAATCAATGTATGATTTTTCATTATAATGTAAATTTATGTCGCCTCTTCTATTTTTTTTTTTCGCCCTTTTGCCTTTTTAAAATTGGCACGGAGTAAGAATTTTTTTGAAAAGTTCCAAGCTTGGTTAAAAAATGTGAATTTTATTAACAGTTTCAATTGTAGATTGAACTGAAGCTTGAACAGGCCGAAAAATAAACTTAGCGGATTGAAGATTTTTTTATAGAGTAAAACATTGTTCAAAAACTCTCGACAACACAAGCAAATTGAATAAAAATTTAACGAAGTCATACATGTTAAAGGGGTGTCCGCTTTTTGACCATTGAAAGAGTCAAATGAAGAATTATCATGTAAGCTTTGTGCTACAATATGATTAAAGTGAAAAACCAACGTAAATAAAGCACAAATTTTGAAGAAAGTACAGCAGGGGTTCCCAACCTGTGGGTCGCGACCCCCAAGGGGGTCGCGAAGCATTTTTTAGGGGGTCGCAACATTATCCCTACATTTAAAAATGTATCATTGCATAGTTGAAAAGTTAAAATACATGGGGGGGGGGATAGCATCATTTTAGAGTAGCATCAATACTTAAGCGTAATGGCGAATCCAGGAGAAAGGTTATGGGGCTACAGCAACGCCTCCCACCTCTCATACCAGCGTACCTGATCTCAGAACATCCTCTAAGATTATCTTAACCTTTGGTTTAGGGACTTCAATCTCTACAAATTTCCGCGAAAGAGTCCCGGATTCCCTCCCTGACATTATCCAAAATCGTCTTAACTTTCGTTTTTGGAACTTGAATTTCGAATAATCTCTGTGAGATTCTCTAAACTCCAACCCTCATCCTGAAAAGTGTCCTGAAGTTGCGTTTTTAAGACTTAATTTTGGAAATATTCCGGGGAAGAGCCCTTTCTTGTCCTCGAACTTCATCAAAAATAGCTAAGAAATAGGTTTTTAGGATTTAATTTCGAAAAAAACTGCAGGGGAGTGCCTGGGTATCTCCCTTTACGTAGTCAAAGATCCTATAAAATTTCGTTGTTTAATGCTTAAATTTCAAAAAAAAAAAAAAAAAAAATCTGGAGTGAGAGTCTCTGAAGATTTCTCCTTGTCAATTAAAGATAACTATTCTGCTTTTTAGACTTAAATTTCGAAAAAAAATTTGGGAATACCCGAAAGATTCTCACTCCCCCCGCCAAATCAGTAAATCTCGTCTAAAATTTCATTTTTGAAGCTTCAATTCCAAAAATTCTCTGGGGGGGGGGGGGGAGAGGCTCCGAATACAAATTTTTTCCTAACGTTTGCTAAGATGGCCTATAATTGCGTTTTTAGAACTTCAAACTCAAAATTCCCCCTTTTCTCTTCTGTATAAATTTCAACAAAGATTACTGTAAATTTCAACAGAACTTATTTAGGACATATCATTTTCATTTTCGAAAAATTTGAGACCATCCCTATCCATCTCATTCCTTCCCCATCGTTAAAAATCATCTAAAACTTCATTTTAAGGACTGAAAGAAATTTCTAAGGGAAGTCCCCGAGCTTGAATTGTTCATAAAAATCCCCAAACCTCTCCTCCTCGAACATCACCTGTAGATTCATATTGTTAATTCTCTTTCTCCGCTTATAATGCAATTCTCTTAATTCGATTGCTCATATGCTAGTAATGACACCTCCTCCTCCCCCCTCCCCTCCAAACATAAATCAGGACTCTTTCTCTCTATCTGGCTGTACATACATTTGGAAAAAAAATGATCTTTCAAACGCCCCCCTCCCAATTTTTTGACCTCGCGACGGTCTTGTTAAAAGAAAATGCCTTCCTTCATTTCATTGAAAGGTTGGAGAAAACGAAGTCCTGCACATTCGTTGCTGCTAGGACGCAAGAAATTTGTAAGTGTCGAAATGTATGTTTAACACTATCGAGACTATCTTTATTTTTTAGTTCTGCACGAATTTTAGAAATAAAAAAACTACATATTACAGTTAAATAAAATATTTCAAGCACCTAGAGTTATTATGTAAAATATGCGCAATGTCTGCGCATATGCAGACACACACAATATATATATATACATACGGGGGACACTCAGGGGGTCGCGGGCTTTTCAGTTGGTGAAAAGGGGGGTCGCGACGTGAAAAAAGGTTGAGAACCACTGAAATACAGCATATAGCTATTTCAAGGCTACAATGGAGCCTCTTCATCGGTGCAAAGAGCTCACCAACACAACCAAGGGTCGTAAGAGGACTAACAACAAACACCGTTTTCCACGTGTTTGTTGTTAGCCCTCTCGCGACTGTTAGTTGTATTGGTGAGCTTCTAAAACTGATGAAGAAGATCCATTGTAGCTTCGAAATAGCTATATGCTGCATTCTCTTCAGAATTTGTGCTTTATTAGTAGGTTTTTCACTGTAATCACATTGAAAAAGTCGTTTTCCCAAAATTCTCCAGGAGTCAAATCACTGCTTTGAAATTATCGAAATATCTTGTGTCACTTCGATATTGAATAGTTAAAGAGTCCCAGAAAAGGTATCAGTTGATGTGCGATACTTTTTTCAAAAATAGCAAGAAGAAAGCAATGTATTCTCATTAAATGAACTTAATACTTAAAATATGACCGTAACAGTGGACGTAAAATACTAAGGAATTTTCTCGTGAAAATCATGCACCCACACCACTCGCACAGGCTTCTCATATTAGCTATACTATTATTAGACTAAGCACATAAGCATGAGGTATTTAGTCGGTATGAGGAAGTTGCATCTTTAGTGTTAGATACGACATTAAGTGTCCATTCATATACTTTTATTTATTAATATTTCTTATAAAATTTCTTAAAACACCGCTTAAAACATCTCAAATCAAAACTTAGCTGTCTAACAAAACATATCCACTGTTGCCAAACAAAAACATACAAACTCTTAAAGGACGGGACAAATAAAGCAAAGGCTTGCAACATTTTCCCACCTTTTGGTTTTTTTTTTGTTTTTCACATACCTGACAAATAAAATCAAAACTCATTAAAATATTAAAAACTTTCATGTTACCAAATTGAACTTTAATAATAAAATTAATGTCTCTAAATAGTTTAATCTTAAAGTTATACCATAGATGTTATACCTCACTTTTGGCTTGACTCGCGAAATTCCTTCATCTTTAAACACATTGATGGCTTTTAACTTTTCAATATCCTTAGATGTAAGTGTTTGAACTTTACTATTAATTTTTCTGACATTTCTAGCTCATGAACCTTAAACTATCCATGCTGTCGAGCTTCTCTTTTCTTACTTAATACTGCACATCCATGCTCTGAAAAATCTTCATTTCCTGAAGGTTTAAGAGCCATTGTCTGTAAGGATCAGGCAGGTTGTGATTGTTGACATTTTTAATTTTCTTTATTTTTGCAAGTGTTGTTCCTTATCATGAATGTAATGTTTGTGCAAAATATGAGCTTTGTCTGCCTTACCGTTTTTGGGAAATTAAATTTTTTAATTTAGGGGGCGTGGCACATTTTTGCGTGGTTTTTCAAATTTGCAGATTTTAAAGTTCTTGTTGCTTTAAGCGCCCCTATAATGACATGGATTTTAAAATTCTATACTATTATATGGTCTTCTTAGATACTATTACAGCTGTCAAATCGGTGTCACTACGAGGGCGACGGCCACGAACTCCGTTTAAAAATGACCGAAAATGAATTTTTTTCTATATTCAAGGCCAATTTTCTCAAAGCGCCTTCATGATGACACCAACATTTTTAGATCCTTTTCTAGCCACACTTACATACATCAAAAATATGTATCAAAATCGGGTGTCACTATAAGGGCGCCAGACGATATTGGAACTTTTATTCGATAAATTTAACAAAAACACAAATAATTAAAATCTAACCACAACTGTCGCCCTCCTAGCAGAGATCTGATACTACTAATTAGGTTGATAACCAACATGTTTGTCTAACATTTGCACAAAAAAAATCGGTGTCACTCCTATTATTTTTGGAAATATAATCGTTCGAAGTTAGTACGTTATGGCGTTGTTTTATATTTATTTATTAAATCTTTTCACCCCCAGATAGTTTTTTTGAACATATTTATTTTTAATATAATACAAAAATGTGTATCTTTTAGCATAAATAGCTTTGGGCAGTAAGAGCGTCTTTTTCTTGAATAGAAAATGCCCGTTTTGATATAGGTACAGGCAGATGTATTGTGCATAATATGTCTAGATTATCATACCAATACTCACCTTGTTTTTTCGGCCAAACAAATCTATTTATTCCAATTGTTCTTGACATACATTTGACCTCAACTTGCAAATGGATTTTATACGAAAGATGTATATAAAGAGAAGCTCTTACAAACATCTCATATAAATGCTTCAAATTTTCAACTAATAAATACCCCTGCATTGCCAAAAGTTCAATTTAATGAAATTGGATGGTCCCTATCTTTACGAGCTCAGTTCAAGTTCACTTCAAGGCAGAAGGAGTATTTATAAGAACAATTTACGATTGGTGAAAATACTGGGAAAAAACAACATCCCTGTCAAGTTGCACACTAGATGAGAAATGCAGTTCGTAACGGGGAAAAAACTGTTCGTTGCTTCAGAGTATTGTACTATGAAACAAATCCTATCCTTTTTTTTTCGATGGAAGAAACAAAAAAACGAATGCATTCTCAATACATCAAATGAGAATATTGAAGAAAGTGAACGTTCAGAATCTGAAACTGAATTTGAGGATAACGTAGACCAAAACGAAGAAAACATTAAGAATTAAGTCAAACCAATTTCAGAAAGACGTTCATCTCTTATTGAAAACTGCTAATTTTGTAGCACTAAAGCATGAGAAAACATGGTATCCCAGAAAAAGAGTAGAAGTTGACCATTTGCAAGTTTATGTCAAATGCATGTCAAGAACAATTGGAATAAATAAATTTGTTTGGCCGGAAAAAACAAGACGAGTATTGGTATAATAGTCTAGACATGTTATGCACAATAGATCCACCTGGTACCTATATCAAAACGGGCATTTTATATTCAAGAAAAAGAGTCTCCTTCTGCCCAAAGCTGTTTATGTTATAAGGTACACTTCTTTGTATTAAATTAAAAATAAATATGTACAAAAAAAAATCTGGGTGCGAAAATATTAAATAAATATAAAAAAAACGCCATAACGTACTAACTTGGAACGATTATATTTCCAAAAATAATAGGAGTGACACCGATTTTTTTTGTGCAAATGTTAGACAAACATGTTGGTTATCAACCTAATGTAGTATCAGATATCTGCTATGAGGGCGACAGTTGTAATTAGATTCTAAATATTTGTGTTTTTGTGAAATTTATTGAATGAAAGTTCCAATATCTGCAGGCGCCCGTATAGTGACACCGATTTTTGATACATATTTTTGATGTATGTAAGGGTGGCTAGATAATGATCTAAAAATGTCGGTGTCATCATGAAGGCACTTTGAGAAAATTGGCCTTGAATATAGAAAAAAATTCATTTTCGGTCATTTTTAAACGGAGTTTGTGGGCGTCGCCCTCGTAGTGTCACCGATTTGACAGCTGTAACAGTATCTAACAAGACCATATAGTAATATGAAATTAAAAAATCCATGTCATTATAAGAGCGCTTCAAGCAACAAGCACATTAAAATCTGCAAATTTGAAAAACCGGCAAAAATGTGCCACGCCCCCTAAACAAAAAAAAATATTTTCTCAAAAATGGTGAGTCAGACAAAGCTCAAATTTCGGATTTACATTACATTTATGATAAGGAACAACATATGTGAAAATAAAAAAAATTAAAAATGTCAACAATCACAAATGCTTTAAACTGCCTGATTCTTACAGACAATGGCTCTTAAGAAGCTTATGTTTTTCATTTTCTGCACAACGAGATTTTTTTTCATGCAGAGATATGTCATCATTTTTGAAAATATTCTTTCTTGACTCAAAACTAACTAAATTATGAATCACTTTGATGTGTTTGGGTATTTCACTTTCTAGCGAGTGAAATTTTCCTCTTTCCAAAGCTTGTCCCGTGTCATCAATTAAGTTACAATGAGACCATTCTTCTTTGGGTGATTTCAGCCAATGAGGACCCTCCCACCAAGGGAATGCTATCAGTTTCTTCACTGAGGAACCTATTGAAGGCAAATCCGAAATATTCTCGGAGCCTGGCGCATGTCGCCACTTTGTTCGCTCAGCAGATTTTCTTATATCCTCTTTTCTCATCCTTATTTTCTTCATTTACATCTGTTCCTCTTTCCGCATTCTTTAATTCTTCGATAGGAGTAACAAGTTTTTCACTTTCTTGTGGAGTATTTATTTCAGTTGATTGCTCACTATCAAATTCCACTGGATCTTCATTAGTTGCTTTTTTCACTTTATTTTCACTAATTAGACCAGTTTCTCTTCTTCCATCGCTCAAAGAGGATTTATTTCTTTCATCACTTAATTCAAATCTGCCCTTTTCATCATTCACAGCAGATTCATTTCTTTTTTCAATTAGAACAGGTTCAATTTTCTTATCAGATACAGTCACATTACTTTCTATCTTCTTCAGAGCAAATTTATTTTTTTCGCAAGCAGTTTCAATTTTTGTGTGACTTTGAAAAGTTTCATCCTTTTCCTTTATATCAGTAGGCTCATCATAAAAATCATGGCTACTTTTTTCATCAATTGGAGCAAGCTTATTTACTTCATCACTTAAAGCTTGTTCAATTTTCTTATTACTTAAAGCTCTTCCATCACTCAGAAGAGGTTCACTTTTTTCATCAGTTAAAACACAATTACTTGTTTCCTCAATTTGAATAGATTTGCTTCTCTTATTTCTTAAAGCAGTTTCGCTACTCGCATGACTTAGAGCAGGTTTACCTTTTTCACACTTTGAGTAAGTTTATTTTTTCTCTCATTTAAAGCAATTGCACTTTCTTCGTGGTCTAGGGAATTATGACTTTTCTGTTCATCTTGAGAAGTTTTCCTTTGTTCGTCTTCTTGAAAAGCTTCATTTTTTTCGTCAGCTTGAAAATCTACACATCTACCATCGTCTGGTGCAGGCTTACTCAGCTCAACCGTTGAACCAGGTTCACTTATTGCATCAACTGGAACAGTTCTGATTTCCACATCACTGAAGTCTGGTTCACTTATTTCACCTTTTAGAGGATGTTGACTCATTCCTTCACACAGACCAGTATCACTTAAAGCTCGTAGATTTTCCCCTTCATGTTGAATGCCAACAACTAATGTTTGAATCAAAACTCTCTCTGAAGTACATGTTGATGAAAGAGTGCTGATTTCGGAATTTTCTTGTTTGCACTCTACCATAACTTTTGATTTCTGCTTAAATTCTGGACAACAAACAAGGTAATGCTTCCTTCCACAAAACACACATTGAACTTTGTTCTTACAATTTTTTGCTCGATGGTTTGTTTTCAAACACGCAAAGCAACAATTTTTCTCTTTTATTACTTTCAATTTTTCATCATAACTTAAATTTTGTGCTTTGTAGCAATCTTTACTTTGATGAGAATTTTCACAGAATATACAATGTATTACCTTATTGCTATTAATTTCTTTTACTCCTGAAAACAAGTTGCTCGCAGTAGGTATAATATCTTCCTTATCTTTCGGAAATTTTCTGTAAGAATCACTTTGCTTCATTCCCGACTTTGCAAGGGTGATCCGTTCTTCCCCCTCTACTTCAGTTCTTAAAAAGTTTAGAAGCTGGTTCAGTCTTGCACTGTATGATTTTTCTTCACTTGCAGAATTTCTTAGCCAAACTCTTAAAATGTCTTCTGGAACACATGATTCCACAAGTGGGAATAGCATAGCAGCATATTTATTGGATGTCATCCCAATAGACTCTAATGATCTTAGGTGGGATTCAAGCTTATCATACAATTGAGTAATGTTTAGTTTCGATTTAGTAGCATTTTTAACAACTAAAGTCAAGAGTTCGCGAACATAATACTCCACTAACAGTTCCTCGCGGCCAAACCTTGCTTTGAGGCTTTCAATTGCTTTTTCATAATTTTCTGCTGTTGGTGGATAACTATCAATGATCTCCTTCGCTCTTGTACCAGGAGACATGCACTGTATTAAATATTGGAATTTATCTTCCTCTTCCATTTGCTTATTTTCATGAATTCTTTTAAACTGACTCCAAAAGCACAGTCAATCTTTAACTTCACCACCGAATTTCATTAATTCCAGTTTGGGAAGTTTTAGTTGTGATTTCTCATTATTAATACTAGCGCTTATCTGGGATTTACTTTCTAAAAAAGAATTTATGTAAACTAACGCTTCATCAAACTTGATTTTATATTCTTCTATAGCTTCAAATTCGACAGTGTAACTTTTACCGTCATCATCTGCATTTAAAGTAAGTTCTAAAATTTCGTTGTCAAGAGTCATTAAACCAGCATTAATGCGTTCTAAAGTAGCTAATTTAATCTTAAGATCACTTATTGCAATATTTTCATTCTCAAACAAGGCCATTAAATTCTTATATGTCTTAGTAAAAGATGTTCGTAACGGAGATCGCTTCTTGACAAGATTTTCCATTGCAAAACAAAAACTAAAGTTTTTCAATCAGATATTCCTTAAAAAAAATACTGACCTTCTTTAAAATCACTTCTCCGGGTCACCACATGTTAGATACGACATTAAGTGTACACCACTTTGTCCGTTCATATACTTTTATTTCTTAATATTTCTTATAAAATTTCTTAAAACACCGCTTAAAACATCTCAAATCAAAACTTAGCTGTTCTAACAAAACATATCCACTGTTGCCAAACAAAAACATACAAACTCTTAAAGGACGGGAAAATAAAGCAAAGGCTTACAACATTTAGTTAAAATTAACCATGATTGATGACTCTCAAACAGTTTTCTTTCTTTTTTTTTTTTTTTTTTTTTGATGTTCTGAAAAGGCCGAAAAATGCTTAATGAATTTGTATTTTTTTTTTTTTTTTCAAGAATTCAAGCAATAATTAGTCAGGTCTAGACCTCAATAAGAACAGGTGTTTCGTTTGGTTTTGGTTCCAATTGCTCTCAGGGATGGTGCAACCTAATGTTTTTCTCGTTTTATTGGAACTTCTGTCAAGAATAGCGCCAATTTGGTAGAGATAAAAAGGAATCTAAAATTTTGCTAAGACAACAAATCTCGCCAAAACGATTGCCAAACACCTAAGTAACGTACGGTTAATACCTATACACTGAGCGAAATACATAGACGAAACTCTCATAAAGACCACAACAAACTATAGTTTGTTTCCCAAATATTCTCTTTTCTGTGTTTGATAATTAGCAAGATTCTCCTACTTCTCGGACAGGTTTCGTTCTCGTTTTCGACCGGATCACGTGACGAAATTGTAACAGGATTCACATAAGACTGGTTTATAGCGAAATGAACTCGTTGTATATGTCTTTGCAAAGAAATGTATTTGTAAAAAGACACTGATTCGTAAAGAACGAAGAAATGTATTGAAGGAGCACCTTATTATAACTCATTGAGCACGATTCTAGTTCACGTCGGATAAACTTTGATTTCGTGTTCGCTTGTATCTGGATTTTGATAGCAGATTGACGAACAGAATACTGGATGCAATTCCGTTCACGAGACTGGTCGAAAACGACAGAGGAAGTAGTTTGACCAGAAGACGAATTTTGATACCAGATTAGTGAACCTTTTTTCCGGATGTGATTTCGTCCATCGGATTGATCGAAAACGAAAGAGAAAAATTGGAATTGGTACGAAAAGCATTCTGATTGTATGGTTAAAAGGGAAAAAATGTATGCGATGCTTGAAAAATTAGATTACATAATTAATGTACGGTCCCTAAACTTAAAAATCTTAGAAACTATCATGTTAGTTTCAAACACGGTAACGATCGAAAAAATCGTTTTCTTTGCACGTAAAAAAAAAAAAAAAAAAAAAAAAAACTTATTGCCCCGTTAAGATCTTCCAAAAAAAAAAAACACGAGCCTTCTTGTCATCATACTTCTTCCCTGGTTTCCCTAAAGACATATTTGACCGTATGATTTTTTTTTTTTTTTCGTTCTTTTTTCCTTTTTCCTCCATTGACTGTTCACATCCCATCTTAATAACGATCAAATAATGTCGTTTTGCTGAAAGAAGGTTGGAGTAACTACTGATAAAACCTTTTTCTGCAAGAGAAACTATAGCTTATGTAATATTTATTTGCCTATTCCCAAAGCTTCCATCGGTTAAACATACTACCTTCCGATTCTGAATAAATTGCTGATATTTTGTGCACAGATTATACTTAAAGAATTATCTTTTCAAAATGCAGTAAAAATGTTTCGAGACTTTGCTAATATATAGTTGTGTGGAACAATACAGAAAATACAGAAGACATTTTTTTAAAATTACTATTTAACAGGAGAAAGTTGTATCGAAGGAAGAAGCAAACATATATATATATATATATATATATATATATATATATATATATATATATATATATATATATATATATATATATATATATATATAATATATATATATATATATATATATATATATATATATATATATATATATATATATATATATATATATATATATATATATATATATATATATATATATATATATATATATATATATATATATATATATATATATATATATATATATATATATATATATATATATATAATATATATATAATATATATATATATATATATATATATATATATATATATACATATATATATATATTTTTTTTTTTTTTTGAAATATAAGAAAATTGTGTAAAGTAATTCTTCTTTCGAGGTAGAGTAGTAGTGAGGCCCGTTACTTCACATTTTCCATCGGAGGGGGGAGGCAAAGGGTAGATACATAATGCATATTTTATCGTAAAATATCAAAAACCACGCTAAAATAGATTAAAAAGCTTTCATTTTTTAAAACCAATGTCATACAAAATGGCGAGCCAGTCAGTGGTATTCAAATTTTGATTTGCGGCTCCAAATGAAGTTAAAAATAACTTTGGAATTGAGTCCAAAGAGGTCGCTATATAAAAAGAACAATGACTTCAAAAAAATTAATTATAAGCATCAAGTACATAAATGCTGATGCAAAAATGTTTGACCTAAAAGGGAAGACGAGAGACCTCTGCAAATCAAAGTTTCTCATTCTATTTTAAACCGCGGACAGTTAAAATGTGTAAAAAATATCCATTTCTCATTTTTCTACTGACAAAATCTTTCGTTTGTCATTTTGCCATTTTTTTTTAATATGGTCAGCATCAATGGCGTAGCTTTAAAAAAAATCGCAGAGAGATTTTGAAAACTTTTCTCTCTTATTGGAACAAATATGCTTCTACTATGAGGGGCGTGACCATGGGGGGAGAAGAAGGGGAACCTTTTGCCCCGGCCCCGAGCCTGAAGGGCGACCAAGATTAGTGAAATATATGTAGAGACGTAGAGGTAAACTATATGTAGAGGGGCCCGTAAAAGTCATTTTTGACGGGCACCAAAATTTCTGTGCACGCCCCTGTATACTATGGTTACTTTTTAAACGAGCTGATGTGTGCATCACATGACTTCCTTTTACACCAATTTAATGTTATTTCCCCATTATTGCAATTTTAATGTGATTGAATAGTTAACTTTCTAAATATCACTAACAGTGGCCAAATTGAAACCAGATTTTTAAAAAAATCGCCAAATTTTTCGCCAAGTTGGCGACAAAACTTGGCGACCGAAAGACTGGCGATATATCGCCGTTATATCCGCCAAATTATTACACCACTTGAGTTTGCATTGAAATTAACAATGATTTCCCCCCCAAAAAGGTGCAAAAGACCCCTTTAGAAACACCCGAATGCAAGCAAAAGGGAGAGTGCACTACTAGACCCCACCAGGAGTCTACGTACCAAATTTCAACTTTCTAGGACATACCGTTCTTTAGTTATGCGACATACATACGCACATACGCACATACACACATACGTACATACACACATACGTACATACGCACATACGTATATACAGACGTCACGAGACAACTCGTTGTAATTAACATGGGAATCGTCGAGTCGAAAGAAAAACTCAACATTCATTCGGGGGTGAGCAAAATGGAAATCAAGGTCGGTTTTTGAGTGAAATTTTTTTCGCGAATACAATATTTCCTTTTTTTTAAAAGAAAGTAAAAAGGAGCGTGTAAATTCTTCAATTTTTTTCACGCCAAGAAAAGGCATTGTACGTACTAAAGTAAAGAGCAGGGGCGTGCACAGGAATTTAGGGGCCCGTTACAAATGACTTTTACGGCCCCCCCCTCCATATTTTTAACCCCTTCTTCGCTACATATATTTGGAACCTCCTTTGTAAAATTTCGGGCCCCCCTCCTCCTCCGGCCCGGGCCAACAGGTGTCCCTTCTCCCCCCCCCTCCATGTGCACACCCCTGGTAAATAGTGTTAGCTTCAAGTTTTGAAGAGAAACAGAAGCTTTAATTACACATTATCCTTCGTGATTGTATCACCTCTCTTATTGCTGAAAGTAATTCTACAGAACAGACCAACAGACTCACATTTCCCCATCTCTTAACCCAACTTGAATGTGACTTGGTATCTTTCGACCAATTTTTGAATTTGAAAGATTTTACTTGAGTCACAAGTTTATATTATTCAAGATTGTTATCAAAAAGCATAAGTTTTGCATGAGAAATGATAATAAATTTAGTAGAAAAATGTATTATTATTAATGATATTATTCAGGATTTTTTATCAAAAATGTGTTACTGTATGCTGTACAACTTTAGAGATGGGTTAGATTATTAAATAATTACTTTGAGAAATCAAATAATAAAAGCTTACGTCCACTGGCGAATGGAGAAAAAAAAACATAATTTTTGCTGCTTATCCTTCTGCATTGTTTATCTTCTCAAGATAAAACAAAACCCATCCCTGAGTGTGTGATTATGTAAATCGGATTGTGTTGAACTCACAAAAAAAAGTTTTAAGTACTTAAAATCCTCTTTACTATTAATATTGATCATATTAAAAGTCATCATATTACCACCCCGGAAGTTAAGGCAGAATTGCAAGCAAATACCGAATAGGTAAATCAACCAGAGATAGCAATTTCGCTCTTGCTTTGCGCTTGAGGATCTATAGAAGCCGAAATAAAGCTGAAAGCAAGCACCTCCAGAATCTGATCATATTTTCATACTGGTAAACGGGTTTTTTAAGCGGGGGGGGGGGGGCAATGATATCAATTTTTTGCGTTCAGTTCTGTAATGTCTATTCCAAATGACCGTCCCAAAAAAGGGCAAAGCTGCAGTCTGTGGATGCTACGCACAAAGGTATTTATTCAATTAATTTGTTATGAGATTGTTTCTAAACTTTTCTGAGTTATACCACAAAAAGCAAACTATATTTTAAGCAAAAAATTGTAAGGTTCGAAATGACCTTTTCACCGATTTTAGCCATTTGAGAGGTATTACATTCTCTTAATATTTTATATCAGTGTAAAGTTTTTGAAAACTTATTGAAAATGAAGATAAACAGTTGATACGTTTACAATAGCATACAAAAAATGGAAAAAACAAGAAGATTTTTAGATAATAATAAAAAGGGTATTTTATGGTTTTGTGTAATCCCCAGAGTTATGAACTGTAGCTGAAGATCTTTTTCACTAATCTCCATTCACACTGATGAAAATGTCCTGTTTACGCAGAAAAAATGTTAAGTCATGTAAAGTAAAATTTATTGTGAATGAACATGTTTAAAACGTAAACACTTTTTAAGATCAGCTCATTTTCTGTACTCCCAAAAGACATTCAGAAGGGGACTTTTTTCCCGTTTTTTGGACTTTTGCCTCCTTTCTTTCACTGACCATCAACGACGTATCGTAATATGAATCAAATGATGCCACCTTTTCCTGAAAGACGTCGGAAATAACTTCAGATGAAGTCTTATTCTAAGATAATATTTATTTTCTATTCGCAAACCTTTCAAAATTGCTTCTTGAACAATATACTGCTGTTTTTGTTATTCAGGAAAATGTATTTGAAAAATAGAATTTTAAACTTTCGATACTGCAGTATCGGCGTCGACATTTGTTTAATGGATTTACTGAATAATTGAAAATTATTCTAGAATTTTTAATAATGTAAAGGGTATGTATAAGAGTATTTAGCTCTACAAAAATCTACTTTGTAAATCATTGTGACCTTTCTTATTCTTAAAAAAAGAAGCCAGCTGGATACTTATTACAAGATTTTGTACTCGCAAAGTTATCGTTTGCTGTGCTTTCTTTTTTGCTATTGCTTATCAATTCGCAACTCCAATGAACTATAGAGGGCGCTGCATCCACTGTTTAATGGCGGATGAAAAAGGTAAAACAAACGAATGCCGTAACTTATAACTTGTTTGACGCTTATAGTGAATGACTACATTTCTTTTTCTTTGATTCCACACTCACGATGTCAAACTCTAACTTTGTTTTTGTGCACATATCATTTAATTTTGTGTACATGGTTAAAGTTTTAGTATTCTATTTATTTCACTTCCTTCTAATAATGTAATAGTCTTTATATTAATAATTAGTAATCAGTAGTACATTGTTTAAGCAAAATTAAAATTTCAAGCCATTATTTTGAGATGCTGATTTTATATGAATATTTTTGTTCAGTTAGGCTTAACTGCTGTAAATGCTCGGGCCGATGGCGGCGTTCCATTTCAGAACGTTCGGTTCCGTAGCTGCGCTTCGTTTTCAAGCGCTGGTCCTCAAGGGGTTATAGTGAATGACAGTAATTTCTCATCGTGATTGTGGGAAGCTTTCTTTCCTATTCTTCTGTAATTACATCATAAACTGTCTAAAGCCTGTAATTTACACCCAAAGAAAACACGTGGAATGGAATGTTTTACTTTTTTCTTTAATACTGTTAATTACAGCAAGGTAACGTATTCGAGCTATGGAGTTGTAAATTCATTATTGTCTGGCAATGTTTTATATTTCTTTGCATTATTAATTTTTGTTATAATCTGCGTTATTTTTTTTTTTCGGAATGACAACACTAAAAAAAAAAATAAATAAAGAGAGCAGGTAGAATGCTTTGCAGGAATTTGAATTTTATTTTTTTTTCGCTCGTTGTAGTCGAAGAATAGCCAATTCATGCTATCTGAAGCACAAACAATAATTTTAGATATAGCATTGCCAGGTTGTATTGGTTTTATTTTATGTATTAAAGTGCAATATTAGACAGCATTGAAAATAATTTACAACAGACTGTTTAATATATGTTAGTTGATGAGAAAAAAGAACAGCTTTCAAGAAGTGGGCTGTGTTTACATAAGTACTTTTTCCGAAGCACATAAACTTATTGCACAGTTCAGTGAAATGATTAAAGATTGCCTGTGAATTTCAAAGAAAGGGCCGTGTCTAAAAACATAACCTATTTTCAAGGCATACAATTCAGCAAATTAAAAGTAGCTAAAGGATAATAAATCACAAGCAATTTCAAATTAATGATCTTGAAAGACAGCTTAATAATCGATTTCAAAGTTGAAGATCTGGATAGTTAAAACATCCATTTTACATAAAAGCAAAAAAAAAAAACTGTTCATAAAAGAAATCAATTTGTTCAAAACAAAAGATCGACGAAACAACGAACCATAGTTAGAAGTTAAGTCATTTGCTTAGAAAAGGGCGATCAATTCCGAAGTCAAAACGTTTCGAAACAAAGCACATCAAAGTGTTTCGAAATAAAAGACTTGAGCAGCAAAGAATTCAAAAGTCTGACATGAAAATAACGTCGATTTATTTTCAGAGAAAAGACAGCTTAGAAAGAAATTCAATATACGTCAAAGCAAAGCAGTACCTGAGAAGCAAGACAGATTTATTACAATTTTCGAAGTAAGAGTTGTGATAAAGACCTTACTGTAAATATGAAACCACAGATCCAAGGAAGCAAAGAATATTAAGACTTCAAAGCGAATAATGAGGAGGGTTGTTAAATTACAATGCAGTGTATGTAGCTACCGAAATATTTCAAAGCAAAGAACTGAGGGTTCAATCGAAGAAGCATCCATTTTACAGCAGGAAATCTTTCAGGTCAACTTTCAGCCTATGGAATCTCAGTTAGACTGTAAAGGTAAATTACTGTTCATAAAGAAACTTTAAGCAAAGTGTTTTTTAGCGGAAATCCCCCCTTCCCCCTTTTTTTTCTAAGCGAAAAACAAGAAATGCAGGACATCAAAAATCTTCAAAGTAGAGGATCCTGTTGAGTAACAGAAGACGACAAGCAGTTTCAAAGTTGGCAAAAGAATCAGTTTAATTTGAAAGCAAGCGCATTGGTGAGCAACAGAACTTAACCAATTTGAAAATGCAAAGGTTCACATTAAATTTAAAGAGAGTGAGCTGGATTTTTAAAAATAAGGAATTCACTGCGGATTTTTGTGTTTAAAAATCAGCTAAAAGATTCCAGTAAAATGATATGTAAGAAGCACTTATGAATTGTCATATCTACCGTTGGCAGAATCTTCGTTGTAAATAATTCGACTAACGATTTTCGAGTCATTGGAGGAGTAGAAAAATGCTTTCTGGAGTTTCTGATGCAATTATTGGCTACAAAATACAAAATATTGATTCCTATAAGCAGTGAACGAGGCCACAAAACAAAAGGCAGCATTTGGAGTGATATTTTAGAAATTCTGCAACGGAATGAAGCCGATATTGGGGTTACAAGAATATCTACTTTGTATTCTTTGAATAATGTGTCCACGAGTCTGAAATTCAGCTACCCTTATGACATGAGAAGCATGACCTTTGCTTCAAGAAAACTTGTACGTATTCCCAAAACGCTATCTGTTCTTCAACCATTTTCCTGGCTCGTACGGATTTCATTAGTTTTGACATTAATAGCCATTTTGATTGCAATTAAAAGGATAATAAAGTCTAGGCGCTCTGTCGGTGACATAATGATTAACATTTTTTCCGTTCTCGTATGTAATTCAACGGAAATGAATCCACAAAGGACCCCCCCCCCCCTACACGCATATGCTTTCTGTTTTCAGTTCTAGCTGCCATGACTATATCTTATGCCTATACAGCTGTTTTATTGACATATTTCGCAATTCCACCAAAGCATTCATACGTTAAAAATTTTCTTCAACTATCCGAAGCTATCAAAAAGGGGTTGCAGAAGTGCTACATGCCCAAAGAAGCAAGCTCAGTGCTCGAATTTTTAATAGAAAATGAAGATCATTACGTAGGGGGAGAAATAGTGAGGAATAAGTGGTTTTTCAATGCAGGAGCACACGGCATTCGTCCGCTTCTATTTGAGGAAAATGCAGTAATAATTGCGCATGAGTTAGGTTAAAGGCACTTTCATTCCAGCGATTTGGTTTTTACAGACAACATCATTTTTACTGATCTTACATCCATTGCAACAGCAAAAGATTTTCCTTGTATGAAGCTGTTGAACAAGATCCTTAGGATTATGAATGAAGCCGGATTGTACGATAAATGGTTAGATGATTTTTTTTCAAAGTAACTCTCTCTTCACAACCATTTGAAATTCAGTTGAAGGATGTACTTTCTTTACAAGATGTGAGAAGCAACTGTTCTTTATTTTAGTAAGTGGGTACATGATTTCGAGTGTGGTATTTTTCTTTGAAATACTGTGGCATTGAATGCAAAAGATAATGACTGTAAGAAGAGACCTTAAGTAAGAAAGCATTCTTACTCAAAAAGCATACTACATCATATAGATTGAAGCTCCATTTCCGAAAATTCATTTTGCAAGTGGTCCATTCTTAAGACACACAGAATAGGTTGAAATGCATACTTTTTAGTGAGTAAGCACAAATGTCATTAGAAAGTTTCTTCTTTTCCATTTAGACATTGTTTGTGAACAAACCCATTAACAAAAGTGGTGGCATTGCAAAACAATGGTGGAAATAGTAGCAAGAATCCGCATGGCGGTATCAGTGTTGACAAATATTGTATTAAGGTTTGTCACTTACAATTTGCTACATAAAGTATTGTGTGTGTGTATGTTTTTATCTTTTCTTTCCTTTGCCTATGCACTGATGCAAATGGAAAAGAGGAAATGTCAGAAAAAAAAGGGTTGATTTATTATCAGTAACTACAACAAGCACTATTTATATGAAACTCAAAATGCTCTTAGTCAATCCAAAATGGAAAAGAATTAACTCATAACATCTTAGGTATGCAACATTTTAGATTTTTTTAAAAGCATTGTTATTTTTTTTTAAATTGGTAACACATTTTTCTATTCTTTATACATTTATACAAAAAAAAATTGTCTTTCGATCCACATTGTGTGGAATTTTCGTTCTTCTTTTATGCACTGCTGGTGAAGGGGCTTGCATTTGACAGCCCCGAAACAGCTGTTTGCTGAGTTTTTAACTCTGATTTAATACTTTATTTGTACTTTACACACGTTGTTGTCGTTTTACTCAATTTCATCTTTGTTAATCTCTGAATCTGCATATTAGAAGGTATAAAAAAAAAGAAAAAAGGCTTTCGTCGGATGTCTTTAAATCCACAAACTCGCTTATTTTGCATTGAAAAAGGGATTCCTTATAGCCCCGAAACTTGTGTCTGCAGTTAGCTGTAATTTGTTCAATTTTGCGTTGTTCTATCTTCCTTTTTACTTTTCAAGCACAAAGGTTTCAAACTTCAACTTAAATAGTTGAAAATTTTGGAATTATTCAAACTAAATTAAAGGCATTAAAAGAAAAAGACAACCAAGAAAAACAAAGAGCGCAGTCGATGGCAGTGAATGCAGATAAAAGACTATAGCCAGAGTCGGCAGAGCTTAAGCGATGCACACATTCGATGGCCATCTCTCTCAACTGCTTAAGTCATTCAACTAGCTATATATTGTTGATTTCTCAAGAATTTAATTTCAACCATTCGTAATTTCAAATGAAAAGTTTTACATTTCATTATTCTGTTTCAGCTGGCCTGGTGAAAAATCAAGCTAAGTAGGGGAATGTGGGACAACGTGAAATGGTTAAGAAGACTTGGTTTTTTCACAATGAACAAATCGGAAGTCTGTTGCATCTTATTTTTGATTAAAAGGCTGAGTAAATGAAAGATTTAATGAATAAATGAAAAGATAATGAAACAATAAACGAATAATTAAATGAATAAATCAATTTTTTAAGAAAGGAAAAATAAATGAGCGAGTAAAAGTGAATGAATGCGAAAATAAGTGAATAAATGAATAAGTAAGTGAATTAATAAATGAAGGAATGTAAATGAATTAATTAATGAATGAAAACGTAAATGATTTATATTAAATAATTGAGTGAGTGATTGAAACAAACTATTTCACTTCGCCCCATCCGCTTTTCCCCGCATGTACTTGCCTGATTGTATAAATGATTTAAAATACAAATAAATTTAATGTTAACTAAATTAATACTACATTGAATATTGGGAGGACTCAATTAATGTTTGAAATGTTAATCACAAGAACTTTTTCATGTTATAGTAACAAAAAGAATTTTTGACTTACGAAAAGCAATTACAATATGAGCATCGATTTCTGATAATTGCCTGTATTATTATATGCTTTAATCTTCGGCGTTTTTTTTTTTTTTTTTCTCCTGACTCGAATAACTACATATGATACTATATACTTAAAATAATACCAGATAGGTGAAGCTAAAAGCAGAATAAATATTTCACCATTTCACTTTGTCCCGCTATTTCCAATTACCCAAAGTTTTTATCTGATTTAGAGAACACTTTGTATGATAAGTAGGCTCGGTAAGCGATTACTTTCCAAGATATACGTGAGATGTTTAATACTTTCGTTTCTTTCATTCCTTCCTATAGCATACTAAGTGCAAATTATACCAAAAAAACAGCAAAAACTATGCCCACTTACATTTGAAAAAACATTGATTTCCCTTTGCCGAAGGGAGGGTGCTCCCCTCCCCCTTAAGTGGCGGGGCTGGTTTGCTTTTACAAAACCCTGCAAAAAAAATTAAAAAAAATCTTACGATATTATAAGTTCTTTGGTTGTCTTATTATACCGTAGATGGCACCACTGAACTACGTTGAATTTAGACCTGCCTGTATCCTACCAGATGGGAATATTTTATAATGCATCAATGATTGATTCAAAATTTGATCATTTGAGGATAACTTTGTGGGAAAAATCTATTTGATTTCTGTTTGCAACGCATTCGATTCAATCTTTGCAACCTGTTCATAGTTATCCTAAAATCGCATATAGGTCATTTATTATTTCTCTTTAAAAAAATTATGTAAACAATATTGTTCCTTTTTGGGTTTACCAATAAAATCACAACTTTTTTTATGCTCAGCTTATTAATTTTCTGAATTTATAAACGTTAAGTTTTGGAGGAGTGTCCTTTTCCACCTTAAGAATGATGGCGCCTGCCTTCAAAATGCTCTACAGAGATTCTCCCCCTCCCCTCCTTTGAAAAAAAAGGCTACAAAAAATATCCCACTAAAAATTTCAACTGCTCAATCTGCACCATTATCTCCCCCCCCCCCCCCCCCCCCCTGTTTGGTTACTTTGAGCTTTATTTATTTTATAGTCCCTTTCTCTAATAATCGTTTTCGTTAGACCGTTCAAAAATAGATGGCAGCACCATTCTACAGTGGCTATTACCGCTATTACTATTAACCATTCGACAGTTATTTATGTGTGCTGGTTAAAAAAGAAATAATATATTCAAAATGTGATTTTTTTTTTTTTTTAAGATTTTTTGAATCACGAGTCTGCTCACCTTTCTTCTCATAGCTCTTTGATGAAAAATTTTGTTGCGGAATTTAATGCACATAGACTCTTGCTGGGCTCATATACATATCATACCAGGAAAAAAAAAAAACAAGAGCATATTTTTGAAAATTACTTCAATTTCCCATAGCAAACAGACACTGGGGTCGTTCCCGAAATTACAAAGTATTTTTTTCTGAAAGAGCATGCTTAAGAATATAGGATTTGACCTTCTTAAAAATAATTTGCCAAGTTTAATATTTTTAAATAATTATTTTTATCGGTACGCAGATTCAATTTCATTTTTTTACACTTCTGACATCACAAGTAATGAAATGGCATTCACAGATGACATTAGCGCAGAGTGCAATATTACTCACGTGTAGTGACAACGATTTGGTTGATAGCAAGTGTAGAGTGCAATATTGAATGTGTTTCTGAATTATCATTAGAAACGCGGTAGAACGCAAAAGCATTCAGCGCGCCAGTGGAGTGCGCGATATAGTTCATCTCTTGTAACGTCATAATGACCACGCATTGTCTGAAAAATTGGACATTTTTAAAAAAATAATTAAACATTAAACGATTTGAAAATAAAAAAATTTCCTCGCTCCTATGTTTTTTTTTTTTTTTTTTTTTTTTTGCTCATTCTATCAATTTCAGTGACTAAAAGTAGTACTTTTGACTGATGGAAACAACCCCATTGTAAAATCTTTTGTCGGATGTCCTTTCATAAGTAAGCTGCTTTCTTTTGCATTGACAAAAGCGTTCCTAGTAACGCTTGGAAAATGTCGACATTAGCCAGTGAATATCAATTTTCACATATGAAAGACATCTGCGAAGCACCGAACATTCCCGGTAACTCTCCGGTGAAAGTCGACATTCTCAAATTTTTGTCTTTTATAGTAACATACTGTAAAAACACACCTGTAATTTTCGTGAAAATGTAGATGTCGGCGATTACACGAAATGAAAATTTCGCGAATTTAATATAAGCTGAGCCGAAAGTTGATAAAAATTGTGTGTGTGTGTCTGTGTGTGTGTGTGTGTGTTTTCTTTCTGTTTCCGTTTCTAAAATTGATAGATTTGCCCTATGTTTTATGCAATATTGTTCTCTTATAGTTCAAATAGAAAATCATCACACGAGAAAAAAACAAATCGTAATTATACTGTGATTCATAAAGTTTACTTTTTTTCTTACTCTACGTAGCATCTTCAAGAGACCTAATGATATAGCTCCTTTATTGAGACTATTATTTAGGCCATGCAAATGCTACAATCTTAAAGAAGGAAAACCAGAAGATATAAATACGAAACAAGTTTCAAGAATGGTAATGGGCTTGCTTTGAATTTTATAGATTGCAGCCTGCCTATCATTCATTCATAATACAAACCACTTGCCCTTGGGCTATTATTCTCACCCTGCAGCTATGATCAAGACTATTGTCTTTCGAATCGGACTGTCCCAATTACGTGGAAGCGCGAAGCGAATTGAAATTAAAGGTGCATTCTATTGAATCACAATAGTGCACGTGCAATTTTTTTTTTTTTTTTCGGCTTCTTTGATGAATGATATTTTGTTTTTGTGTATTCTTGTGTTCTCTTGCTTTTCTGTAGCATTCATTGTGAAAGAAATAATATAAGTGTTAACTCTGAAATACATTGCTGTTACAATGTCGAAAAAATGGTGTTGCGTTAAGTGTTAAAGAAAATCTTCATCAGAAATGATATGTTTTACTAGTTGTTTAAAGCGGGATAGTCAAAGTTTTATACTTTTGGAAACCCTTTCAGCTTAACGCATTCTTGAAGGCACCTTTTGATGAAAGGGCAGTGAAAAATAGGTTATCAAAGCTTTTTTCTACTCAAATTTATAAAAGTGTTATTGCATCTATATTTTATCCCAATGTAAAACATTTTAACAAGAATATGAACAGTAAATTTGTTAGGTAATGGGGTTTGTTTGGTTTTCTGAAAGATATTCTGTGACAAAAAACAATATAAACAATGTTTTTAATTATAACAAATTAAAAGAAAGGTTCTTTTTTTTTTTGAGCAATCACGATTGCTTATTGCTTTCATTTGACTGTTTTTGAGGTGTTTTGATTTTTCCCACCTCCACCCTCTGCACCATCACCGTGGACAGGCGGGCTCCTCACGCTGCTGCTCCTATAGCGAAAGCCGTCTCCAGGTTGCATCCATGTCCTACACACACGCGCATACATACACAACTACACACACACACACACAAACACACATACATACAGACACTTACACATATACACACACAAAAACCTACACACACACACACACAAAACTGCCCACACTTTCATGCCTGCACACAGACACAAACACACATTCCTACACACACATACCCCATACACACAAACACGCATATCCCCCCCCACACACACACTCGTGATTGCGAAAAACATAATTTTAATTCAAGATGTCAAAATTCAATTTTTTTTTTTTTTTTTTTTTTTGATTAATTGTCTGCGATAGTTTTTAAATGTACCGAGTTTTTACGTCTGGAATAGTCTTATTGAAATCACAAAATATTTATGAATATTCAGCAATACAACGACAAACTACTTTTAAGAATTCGATCTTTCATAAAAATCAAAATTTTATGTCCTAAAATTTTGGTGCTTTGATTAGGCAAATCTAGTGATAATTTGCGGAACCCCTCTCAATATTCCAGGGCACCCTTAGGTTTCCGCAGAACTCAGGTTGAAGACTTCTGGTGTTCGACCTAGTTCTACTGTTCGAAAATTTCGAATATTATTGTGATCATTTGATGACTGTTATGTCAGTAGAAGAACGCTGATTAATTATACTTTAACGGAATTGCGTTCCATTTTACATCAGTAGTTATGACACATGATGACTGATGATGATGAAGATGACTCACCCATTCATGAGTGAGATCACTGAAAAATCCGGTTCGCGGTCTAACGGTTAAACGTTAGAGTCTGAGGTTGAGAATGGCACAAAATTTTGACATTGCGTTCTGCTCGTTGGACTAAGAACTATAAGACAAAGTAGCTTTTATGTTTAAATTTAAAAAAAAAAAAACATTTATTTTGACTCTAAAACGCCAATGTGGAACAGTAACTCTTAGAAATACTTCTAGGAAATCTATAGGAACTACAGATACACGTGTTTCGGGGTTTCCAGGAAACCCATTTTTTAATTCAAAGTTGTGAGCTTATGGATGTACAGAGATCCGGTAAAAGCTTTACATCCAAAAGCTTACAACTGTGAGTTGAAGAAAGGTTTTCCTGGAAACCCCGAAACACGTGTATTCAGTAATATGTTTATTTGTGCTAAACAAGGTTTTATACTTCCTTTTATTTCTCAGCACAAGAGCTATTTGCAAAATAGCACCGTTCGTATGTTTTTCTTTTATACGTTTTTTAAATTGGTTCCTGCGACACATATTAACGTTTAACTATTACAGTGAAACCTGCGTAAGTTGACCACCTGCGGTGCACTACTTTAGTGGTCAACTTAAACAGGTGGTCAACTTACAGAGGTTGATTTATATGATAAGGACTAATTCCGTGCCTGAAAAAAGCGGTCAACTTAGACAGGTGGTCAACTTACAAGGGTGGTCAACTTCACAGGTTTTACTTTTTTTCATATGCTTTTCATACAATCATTTGACAAACGTATAAACGGTTCTTCACTGTATTTATTTCTGAATGCTGGATTTTTTTTACTTTTTTTTAAGGAAAACTTTTTACTCATAAACTTTTTTAGGGGACTAAATGCAATGATAAGCGATCACTTTCAAACACGTTCGCAAGTTAATTCATTGTTTGAAACTTAACGTTTGGTTAGCACTCGTTACAGTTGTCTGCATTTGTTTACGTATTTACTTACAAATCTCCAAGTTTGTTCTAAAGATCTCAATGTTATTATAATCCTGTTTTCTTGAGCAACCAAATATGAGTCATCCGGACTCTTTCATCACAAATCGTTCACCCAAACGCGGTGGCAATTCAACTTCTCTGAAAAAAAACTTGCCTAATGAGCTTCCGAAGCGTTGTAGAACGTAGAATATCTTTATGAGAGCATGACTGAGAATTTCTGCTGGAGTTTATATACCATAACTTCCTCCAATGTTCAGATATGCGAACGACACCTTTTAGTGCGAAATAATGGTATTGCCGCCCTAAACATTTTTAATTGAAAAAAAAAATTCACATTAATGAATTTTTCATGAACTTTTCAAAAAATGAATAAATAAATAAATAACCAAATTCACCTGAAGATATTTTTCAAAACAATACTAGTTACGTCGCCCATCGGCTTTGCTCGGTCCACCTCGAAAATAAAAGTTATCTCAAGTGACGCGTGTTCAACAATCAGGCTTGAAAAAAAAAAAAAAAAAAAGAAATCAGTAAATTGTTGCGGCAGATTTCGGAAAAATAACCAAAAAGTAAACATTTTAAATCCCCCGATTACAGGAGAAGCTTTTAAAACAAAACCCAGAATTTTATTTGCTCATATTCGAGACAAAAAATGGCAACATCTTTCGTCTCGATGATTTTCTTCACCGCTATGAATTTTAATAAAAGCATTGTTGCGGAAAGTTGAGATGAAGCACTAAATAATAATTTGAATGGAAGAAAGGCTTCAAAAAATAGGGATTTTATGTCAAAATCTAAGTGTCATAATTAATAGTTTTTAATTGATATCTCCGCTATTTTTTTATTGGAGGATTATGTTAAATAGCTAAACATAAAGACGGGAAGATTACGAATCCATCGATACCTGGTTCGATGGTCAGTTCACTGTCGTTTGGGAGAAGGAACTTGGACATAGATACATAGGTACATACATAAGATACATACGCTCAGTTTTTAATTATATAAGATGTTTTTGTAAATATTCTTGAAACAAAATTTGAAGAATGCAAAATAAGGAAATAAACAAAGTTAATAAACAGTAGAACATAAAAAATAACAACGTCAAATAGCACAAATTGCTAATTTCTGCAAACACATCTTTCGGCGTAACAAAACGAACGTCTTTTTCAATGCAAAAGAAATGAGCTTATGGGTGAAAAAATATCCGACCAAAGTCTTGTCTGATATCTTTTAATCCATAAGCTCATTTCTTTTGCTTTGAAAACGGCGTTCCTTGTAATGCCGAAACACGTGTCTGCAGTAATCTGCAATTTGTACTATTTGACGTTGCTATTTCCTATTTTACTTTTTACGCAAAAAGATATTTATTCAATTTACGGAAGAATTTCTTTAATCCGAACCAATCGGGATCGGAGAGAGTCCGGAGTATCAAATCGTTCGGATTATGAATCATACTATGTATACTTTTTAACAGGTCTTGTACATAACGACTGCTAGAACGTAGTTGAAGCGGATCGAAAGTGTCACAGAAAAGAAGAGAAATACTTTGCACGGCATAATTAAGCTTATTTAATTAATAGTTAACATAAATTTTTAAACAGATTCACTGTCGGAAAAAATTACTGTACCTTAAAGTCTACAGGCCTGTTGAGTTTTTTTTTTTTTTTTACTTTTCTTTCTTTCTTTTATGGAAATCCAAGATGTATTACATCTCGGTGGCGTTCGGATTACGGGAATCCGGAATAAAGAGGTTATGTTTTACATAAATGTAATCTACGAGTTGTCTTGATCACTTGCTTGAAGTTGGCGTTTTGGGCCACTTTTGAAGTTCACCGGCCTTCGTGCGGGTACTCCTCCTGGGCGGTGACGTCCATGTCCAGCGGAATCGACTTTATTTATACTCAACCTTCTCGACTTTACACAGTCCTCTTTAGATAAAAACAACATCTAGCATTCAGGCCCGGGCATAATATAAATTTTGACGTCGAGAATTCATGTTACGTTTTTTTTTTTTTTTTTTTTTTTTTTTGCAATTAAGATAACGATAGGAGCCATTTTTAGAAACAAGAAATCCAACGGGTGGGTTCCTCAAGGTCCTCAGGCTCGATGCTTAGGGCTGCTTTTCTTTTTCGTTTCCTTTTTTGAAACTTCATTTTATACTTTAAGCTAACATTTTTTTTATGTTATCAAATCTGTGCTGTAGTAATTACAAATCGTGACTCGTAAAGAATTGCACTTCGACAGAAATCGTGACAGTGGAAAATTCTGGAGATCGTTCAAAAACGTCTGAATGCAAAGCGATACTTCTAGATGTAAATACACCTGGTTAATAAGAAAATAGATATTCGTTGTAATCAATAATGACGTTTAAAAATCAAATCTTTCTACGCCATAGTTTTTTATTTTTTTGATTATGGGAAGTATGTAACGGATCAGAAATTGCTCCATCGAAGAGTGGCTGCCTTGGTTTTGGCTGCATAAAATCTAATAAAAAAATATAATTGAATGAATTCTGGACAGTTAGAATTTTTGTCATTATCTGAGATAAATATTTCTTGATTAATCCCAGTCGAAGAGTTCTAACTATCCTTTAATTTATAAATCGTTACATGCCTTTTTTACTCAAAACAGCTATTCCCGCCAAGACATTGCTTTTGTGTTTCAAATTATACTTTAGGAAAATACCCACAAACTCTAAAAGTTGATAAAGCTTGACCGCGAAGTGAAGGCGGCTGACCTTGAAGCAAACACATCATTTGTGTCGTTTGTAATAGGTTGATTGTTATTATTTTGTGATAGATAGGATCAGTAAGAATGACTCTCACTTTTAGGTGCTTCCTGGTTGATTCCACCTATTACAAATGATACAAAATGAGGTTTCGCTTCTAGGTCATCCGCCTTCTCTTCGTGGTCAAGCTATAACTGACTAACCAAACGAGGCTCGAATCAAAAAGAAGCATTCGTTTTCAAGATTATAACAGACGTTGATATCTAAAACACAAACTCTTGTATAAAGAAAAACAGAAAAATATTATTTTTTTACATGAATTGACTCTTGAATTAATGGGAGTGTTTCCAAAATCGTTGGAAGGAGTGGCGTTGCTAAGACTCATTTTAAATTTTTCCCGCAAATTTGGCGAAATTCAGGGTTAACTGAGTAATACGTAAACGCCCAGAAATAAATGGTGTTGATATATCGTCGCCTCTGTGCAACAGTAAGACATGTAATCCCAGAAATAATACTAAGATATCTTGCTATTGCTCTGAGCCGAAGATATATGTGATTTTTGTTTTGTTTTTTTAAGTTTGATGTAAACTGAGTATCGTACCTGTAGTTCCAGTCAATTCTCATTAATTTGTGATGAAACTTTTATTTTTGTCGATTTATATTTTCCAAAATTAACTGCGACAAATTCTCATTAATCTAATCTAATTTAATCTAATCTAATATCTAAATTATATTGCAGCTATGGCCCGCAGGGTTATAAATTAGCTATTTTAGAACATAAAGTACAAAGCAGTTTGTATTACACTCTCAAATTTTATTCTAAAAGAATATTTATGTATTAGTTTTCAGCAAAATATATCCCTTTGGTGGCGAAATGACTTCCTGGCTTGTGTGTGGCGTAAATGTCGCAATATGTCTTTAAAAATCAAGAAAACCTCCTTCTGGAAAAGGAAAGCAACTTAAAATAAAGAATTAGTTGATGTTCTATCTTTTCCTTGAAATTCGAGTAAAATTCACCTTGTACAGCATTGTAAGTGCTTTAATATGCTCCAAAAATTGAGAAAACATAATAAGGCATTCCTTCGCTGATATATTTTGATTTTTTTAAAACGAGTTTTAAAGCAAACAACAAATTTATGATTTCCATTAAAATTAGGACAAAAACCTTGGATTTTTTTCCTCTCTCTCGAATAAAGGTTTCTCTGTCCTATTCTGCAGCCTTGACAACGTGTAACAAAATTTCATGTTAATCAGTTGAGTAGTTAAGGCATGAAAGCGTAATAAACATTCTTACTTTCACGTTTATAATATGTGTAAGGATTACAAATGTGTAGATCTCTTACTGAATAGATAACTGATTTTTTCTAATCTCTCCATGTCTTTTGGTATGACTTTAAAAACATTACAATTGATGAAAAAAAAAATTCAGTTTTTTTTTTTTTTTCTTTTAAATAAGATCTAGTATGAATAAAAAATCTGGAACGACAGACTGAAAGTTAGGTAAATTATAACTTTTCGAAACATCGATTAATCAACAATAGAGCATAAAGATTCGAAAAGGAAAAAAAAATTTCAAAAAAAAATTTTAAGAACGCTACAAAACCGACTGCAATCATGAAAACGAAGACTTAAGTTTATCAGAAACAAATTCAATTTCATTAAACAAAAAATAAAGGGGGGGGGGGCGATAAGGGAGACTTATTTTAAAGATGAGACACAACTGAATGTAAATCAGCGATGAGCAAATTATTTTGCTGAGAGAAAAAAATTACGAAAGTAATTTACAAGGAAAGAGAGACTGAATACTCGATTCAAAAAAAGGAAATGCCGAGCTATACTCTGATTTTCCGGGCTATGTTTCCTTTTCTTCTTCCCTATGCTAAATTCCAAACATCTCTTGTCTTCAACAGACTGGACAACTCGTCATCGGTCATAGCCAAAGGTTGTTCTTTGTTTCATCTAATCTACGGCAGGGATCGAACAATTGTCAGTCGAGCCTAACAACATGTCGCTAAGTCCAACTGCATGGTTGATAATTGCGCGGCAAAGCGTGGCCTGGTTTCTTTCCGGGGTCATTCGATTCGAAAGGCTTGGACTTGACTTATTGGAGGAGAATTTTCGGGTGTCTGGGGACACTCGGGATCCACATTCGAAGGAAATGTGTCTCGAAATATCAAACTGTTTTGGTTGATTGGATCTTCTAGTGAGAAAATATCAATCAATATTAAGTGCTTTTACATATTGGATTTAAAATTTACTAGACATTTCAAAAATGTTTTCGTTTTTTAAGTATTGAATTTCTAAAAATAAACATAGCTGTAAACTTTCAAAAAGGCTTGACTTACAGGAGAATTTTCGGGTGTTTGAACCATCTGGATTCTTGATCCGCGGTAGATGAAAACATGTCCCAATCATTAATTCCACATTAGTTGTGAGGTAATGCCACATATTCCTATCTTGCATCGGGATGCCGTTATCCACATTTTCCGACGAACGGAGCCCGCACTCTTGTTTTCCTCATAACATCGCCACGGGGCTCCGCCGTCCCCTTGACCTAATTCTGCTGGGGGTGCGTTTGTTGCGCTCCCTCTGGTTGTTTCCGGTTCCTGGCTCTTCGAGTTGCTTCGATATCTTTCTGGAATGTTCTGGAAAGTTCTTCTTGAGGGGAAAATGAACCAATATGGAGTGACCTTACGTATTTGATTTAAAATTTGTTAGAAATTCCAAAAAGGTTCTTATTTTTAAGTTTTGGATTTTTTAAAAATGAAACGAAGCGGACTGTGCATGTTACTTTACAGTAAGCAGAGGTGCCCACCCGCCCAAAGAGCAAGGGCTCATCCCCCCCCCCCCATTTTTGCGAACACCCCCACCCTCCAAAGCAAGAGCCCCCCCTAAAAATGAGAAAAATACTCCTCAAAACAACCACCACCACCCTAAAAATTTCGATGCGGCAGTCTCCGTCATGACCCCGCCCCCTCCTAGGTGGGCACCCCTGCAGTAAGAACCCATAACGCCATTGTTTCCGAAGCGTCCTTTTTAATTAGCAATTACGAATTACTTCCTTATTGCTCGGCGTCTCCCGGGGATCTTGTCACAATAATACCGCATTTCGCACAGACAGTTCAAAACTCTTTTCCATAGGCGTGAGAAAAATAGCATTAGCCCCATCTTTTAGCTTCTTGATACAAACTCGCAATAGACTTTTAAAAGTATTAAATGATTACGCTTTGATGTAGTGTAATTCCTCTATATTCTATACTATTGAAAAAAGTGCGGGTTTGCCTGTGTGTGTTTCTAACCTTATCTCCTCCGCACTATCAGTGTCTACGAGGTTAGTACTGATATCCTTGGATACAAAATACCCAGGGAAAGAGGGAAAGTCATTCCACTTTATCTCACCCCTCTAAACCTTCCCTATACCCTGCCTCTAAACCTTAAAAAGTCAGACATCTAGATCTAGTCCTAAGGATGTCCTGAAGATATCCAGAGGTAAAAGCATGACAACCATCAGTTGTCACCAGCCACAGGTGGCGAACGGGGTATGGCGAGTGACGTGAGCTGAAGACGGAGCCCCTATGTCTGTTTATGAAGCCCTGCACTGCTAAAGAAAATTGATTTTAAAAAACTACTCCAATTTTAAACAAATCTATTTTTCTTTATTTTGATCCGTAGCTTAAAATTTTTTCTACACCACGTTATTACGGTCCTACGCAAGCAACTTTTGCAATTCTGAAAAGTTTTAGGAATTTCAACGTCCACATCAAGCCATATAAACTCAGAGACGCACCGGACTTCAATTTTTCGGTGGGGGGAAATTTTCAATTTGCCGAATGGAACGCCAAATTTTACAGAATGCGAAAATATAAGTGCGCACACATAAATGATATGAAAAGGAACATTCAGGCATTTAAAATTTGCAATTATATCTCCGAATTGGCCAAATCGTCAGGCGAAATTTGCCGCATAAAGACTTTTTTGGAAGATCAGTTATCTCCCACGGCCTTCCATCGAGGCAACCTTGTAGAAACTGTCGAAAACAAAAGTCGCTGTTTTCGCAATTTGATTTACCACCATTTATTCATTTACTCGAAGGTTTTTTTACTGAAACACAGCTGATTTTTCTGCCAAATAAGACATTGTTCTTTTTAACATCATCCACCTCACTAAATAATGAACTACTTTTACGTCATCATTTCACTTACTTCAATGTTGTTTGCGGAGTAACTGGTATTTTCCAATTTGCCAAATATAGCCCATAAAAAGCACCGATTGAGTAACACAGAATTTACATCGTTAAAGACTCATACACATAACCTGCAGTAAAACGTAATGACTTTTCGGAGCTCTGATCTCTTTCTCAACACAAACATCGTGAAAAAAATACTTTCGATTTTCTGCACGCTACATTGGTGAAGCTGGGGTTTTATTGTATCATCTCCATTCTAAAGGCATTTAACATTCGCGTGATCCGTGGCAACAAGGCTGTTTCATAATAATGCTTCTTTTTCTTTTTTTTTCCTCTACAATTTTCAGGGAAAGAAAAGACCGGACTTTTTTTTATAGTTCCATGTACACATTTAGTGCATTTTTATGACATGTTTTTGGCGTCATAAAGTTCACTTGTACGTACATGCGAAACCGTTAGCAAGTTTAAGAAGCAAGACTTACCGATGAATGCTGTGGAAATTTTATTTAAAATATGCTTCAAACAATTTTTCTCCCAGTTCTTTACAAACAGGTTTTTTTTAATACTTCTGTATTACATGCTTATGTATTATCAAAGTATTTATCAAGGTTGACGAGAGACCATGTCGCTCGTTTGGAAGAGGAGTGCCATAATACGAAATTTTCAAATTTCTTTTTTCGTTCAAAGGCCTTCAAAGGACGTTATCTTCTTTGGAAAAATAATGACAGACTTTTTTGTTTTAATATTAACCACTGGAGACCACAGCAAACTTACGTTTCTTAATGCAAATTGCCTGAAGAGTTCAACTTCAAAAGTTTCTCCTGTAAAATTTATTTATTTATTTATTTATTTATTTATTTATTTTTTTTTTGTATTGTGGCACTCTTCTTCCAAATAAGCGCGATGTTTTGCCCAGTCGGATTTTGGGAGCCCGGCTCTTTGGAAGGGCCAGACTCGGAATCAGAGTAGTATTAACTATGGATAAGTTTTATGGGGGAAAGGGGGTCCAGCGACCACACTGACAAGAGACTTTCCTCTTGCCAGCCCTGATGCTTATCATCAGCGTCCGGAAGGGCGCCAGGTCGCCCTGGTGACTAAAATTCTTGGCGACTACTTCTTTCAGCACAAGAGTCCATGTTACACTGAACACTATCCAGTTAACTCTGAGAAATACTTTTGCACTAGGCAGATTAACAGCAATATGTCAGGGGTTTTTTTTTCCTCTCATTTTTGTCATCTATTTTTTTTTTTTTACCTTTATTTTACAAACTTGCTTATCTGCATGGTTTCCACTGAAAATAAAGCACTAAAGGTACGTCAAATACAAATATTTTACCACTATTTATACAAAATCAAGAACGCATTTCTTTAAGTATCTCAAAACCTCTTTTTTGTAGATACTGCAATTTACCTACCCATGGCAGAATTTGTCTAGAGCCTAAATTTTTTTCCCGGCTCCTAAGATTTTACGATTGTGTGTGTGCGTAAGTGAGTGAGTGAGACGGAGTAAATAATAGATTTCCCTCCAAAACGATGGTTTTTAGCATTGAAATCGACAGTTAAATAACGAAAATATGACACTGAATACCAGAAAATATAGAAGAAAGAAAAAAAAACGAAACATGTTCCATAGAAATGAAGGAATCAATCAACGAAGCGTAAAATTTTGGCCAATAATTCTGTAAAACAAAAGCATCCTCTATACACCACCCTGTTCTTTACAGGCATTGTTCAATTTTTACGCCAAGGATTGAAACAAAAGGAAATCCAGTTGTCATATACATTGCGCGTGACTCGGAAAGAAATAGCTACAAAATGTCTGTGTGGGATGTTGCGTCTGGTTTGATTTTGACATTTATTTATTCACTAGTGGCACCCGCACGGCTTTGCCCGTAGTTGAAAATTAAAAGGTTATGTGGTTCGCCTGTGTATTAATAAATGATGGATGATGAATTTCTCGCCAATTTGCTATGTTAAATGGCTCGCCCATGTTACGGTTCCACGGTATGATGATTTCGTAATTTACTATTATCATTTGCTCTGAAATATTTTCTTAAAATTGGTATAGAAAAAGAACAAATTGAATTTTCGAAAAATCGCTTCGAGGTGCACACCCCCATGGTACAAACTAACTTTTTGCCAAATTTCATGAAAATCGGCCGAACGGTCTAGGCGCTATGCGCGTCACAGAGATCCTGACAGACAGAGATCCGGACAGAGGACATTCAGCTTTATTATTAGTAAAGATAAAGACTAAAGATAAAGACAAAGAAGATAAAAATAAAGATAAAGATAAAGAAAAGATAAAGATAAAGATAAAGAAAAGTTGCAAGTAAGACGCCAAATTTGTAAATTGCAGGAATAATGATGATTTGGATTAAGAATTTGAGACAGTGAAATATTGATCTTCGCGAATTAAATTTTATCGAAAGTAAAGCTAAAATTTGTGATAAATTTAAAAGTTTACGCATTACATTAACATTTAAAGAGAGAAAACAAATTTGTGTACTTCAAGATGGGCTCAGTCATGACTGGGATTAAGGATTTATTGGAGGCAATATTGTCCTCCCCAAATACATTTTGTATAAGAAAAAGCTCCCACTTGTGATATATTTTAAATGTTTACTCCTCTTTGTAAAACTTGAAATTTTATCACAAATGGGAGCTTTATTTTAGATAAAATGTAATGGGGAAGGACAATATTTGCTTGCAATAAATCCTTAAATCCTTAATTCCAATTCTGACTTAGCACACCTTGGAATTTACAAATTTGTTTTTTCTCTTTAAATACTTACTCCTCTTTGTAAACCTTTAAAGAGAGAAGACAAATTTTTCAACTCCAATGTGGGCTGAGTCATGACTGGAATTAAGGATTTATTACAAGGAAATATTGTCCTTCCCCAATACCTTTTATGTAAAATAAAACTCCCATTTGTGATAAAGTTCGAAGGTTTACGAAGAGGAGTAAACCTTTTATTTCCAGGGTGTGCCTAGTCATGACTGGGGCTGAGGAGTAATTCAAAATAATAATAATAATAATAATAATGCCCCTCCTCAATGTATTTTATGTAAATAAAGCTCCTGTTTGTGATAAAATTTAAAGGGTTATAAGAAGGAGTAAATATTAAACCTCCAAAAGGAACCTCCTCCTTTAGAAAATAAAACCAAATTATTAAACTGCAATGTGTGCTAAGTCATGACCAGGATTGAGGATTTGAGACAAGGAAATATTGTCATCCCTCAATACATTTCATATAAAATAAAATCCTATTTACGATAAATTAAAAAAACTACGAACAAGAGTTAGAACAATTAGAGAGAGGAAAATTCCAGGTTGTGTGAAGTCATGTCTGGTTTGAGGATTTAAAAGAAAAGAATATTATCCTTCTCTGCATTGTGTGTGTGTGTGAAAAATTTTCCTGAAATTTTAAGCTGAAAAGTATGTATTATCCAACAAAAGTCAGACTTTGTCGGATATCTTTTCATCCTTAAACTCGCTTATTTTGCACTGAAAAGTCGGTCTCCTTGTAACCCCGAAACATGTGTGTGCAGTAATCTACAATTTTGTGAAATTAAACCTTGTCATTTCTTATTTTATATTTTTTAGATTTATTTATCTAGACTGTCACCACTTTGCATCAAATAGTTTTCTAGTTTTTGATAGTGTCAACGTACGTGTGAAAAATCTCCTTTTTTTTGGCTGATCCAACGCATGAGAAACCAAGACAAGGATGATCTATAGAATACCTCTATGAAAAATGAAACGCTCTGATAATTTTGGCACCTTACACTTCAAAAAGAATGAATCAGGAAATAAAATGTCACTTCTAAATGTCGAGAATTGTAATATCTTTTCATCTGATTTCAAAGCATCAATGCCTTTCATAGTTGTGTAAATGTGAATTCATTCTCATTCGAGAAAAAGAACACTTTGCCTTCTATTAAAGCTTTGCCATGTCTTATCCATGTAAAAGGAAATGGTTATCCCAGTTTTTGAAATTGACTCACCACACCCTTTGAGTTTCATCGCACAGAGGTTAAGAACCATTGCCTCTAAAAGGAGCATACTATAGCTTAAAAGCTCAATTTTATGCAAAAATACTGGCCTTTTATATTATACTAATGGTACCCGCACGGCTTTGACCGTAGTAGAAAATTAAAAGACCTTTTTTTTCGCTTGTATATTTACAAATAATGTATGGTGAATTTCTCACCAATTGGCTTGCCCATGTTACGGTTCCACGTTATGAAAACTTGGTAATTTACTCGTCCGTTTTATGATAATTTTGCTTGGCAAAATGTTCTTAAAATTGGAATAAAAAAAGAACAAAATCGAATTTTCGAGAAATCGCTTCGAGGTGCACACCCCTATGCTACAAACTAATTTTGTGCCAAATTTTATGAAAATCGGTCGAACGGTCTAGGCGCCATGCGTGTAACAGACATCCAGACATACAGAGATACAGATATCCAGACACACAGACTTTCAGCTTTATTATTAGTAAAGAAAACAAAAAAGGTGTATTTCTGCATAAATTGAGTTGTTATTATAATTCTAATAATTATTTATTGTTTTACTTATAATTTATTGTGATGATAGAAGAAAATACTAACTTAGAACAAGTTATTAAGTGATGGACTTAAGATCACTTTTTAAAACAAGAAGTTCCGTCTAGAACTAGACGAGCCTACTTTCCCGTATACCCATACTACTTTCTAGTACCTGATCAATATTCTCAAAAATAGCTAAAATCGCAAATTTTTTCAAACATATTTTTTTTAATATTTTAAGCTGATTTCTAGGAATAAAATATTCCTTACTTTTCTTCAAAAAAAAAAACGAACAAATAAAATAGCAGCACCTTTTAAACAAAGCAGCTAATACACTTCTTTCCATTAAAAAAATTTTTAACAGCTTTTAAAACGAAAAAATAATAATAAGTTCATTAAAATAAATACATCATATAAAAAAAAAATCGTTTCTTTTTCCCCTGTTGCCGAAAATAATTTTTTAAACGAATTAATGCACTTACCAAAATTAAAAAAAAACAATAAAATGTCAACTTAAAGAATTAATTTTCATTGTCAAAAAAAAAAAAAAAAAAGAAAAATCGTCTGCGCATATTTTTCGAGTTTATTCACCGAAAACCAAATACCTAAATTAAAACTTTAGCGTGAAAATAAAAACAAATCATATCAACAATAATTATTTCACAGTTAAAACCACAGCAGCGGAGTCGGAGTCGGAGTCAATCTCATTTTGGGATAAAAGAGTCGGAGTCGAATATCCAAGAATCGGAGTCAGTCATTTGTCCTCCGTGTATAAATGTTTGCCAAAGCTACGAAGTCAGAGTCGAAGTCGGGGAGTCGGAGTCCGATTAATTGTCGGGAACAGGAGTCAGAGTCGGTGTCAGGTCCCCCTAAATTCTCGGAGTCGGAGTCGGGAGTAGGTCGTCAAGAGCTATTTCCAACAAAGTTTGTTTGAAGTAAATCCGCCTTCAAGTACGGAATCTACATTGACTTTCAGTTTCCCCGTAGGCGCTAATGTTAAGGGATTTGAACTGTTCAAAATTGAACGGAAAATTGTTCAAATTAAAAAGATATCTTATATACAAGTTTTTTATCAAAAGCTTTTTCCTACAAAGCTTGTTTGAAGCAAATTCGCCTCACAGTTCGGAATTGCTTTGAATTTTCCCGTAGGCGCTAATGTTAAGTTTTTTTGAACTGTTCAAAATTGAACAAAAAATAGTTCAAATCAAAAAGTGAAATATGGGAATGAGGTGTCCTCGCCGAGATCTTTCGAACAAAAAAAAGTTTGTTCGAATCGGACTATTCATTCAAAAGTTATTAGGGGGGGACAGACAGACAGACCGACAGACAGACAGACAGAGAGACCGACAGACAGACAGACAGACAGACAGACCGACAGACATTTTTCCCCATCTCAATACCCTACTTTCCAATTTTTAATTTTTCAATATTTATTTAATTATTTTATTTATTTTTGACTTTTTTTTGTTTTTTCACGATATTTTTAAGATGCATTAAGCCTTCTTTCATGCTTTTTTCTTCTTTTTCTGACTTTTACTGGGAAAGTAGGCTAAAAATGGTGAACGTGGGGCAAGGTGAAATAGCGAGGCAAAGTGAGATGGTGAAATATTTACTTTGCGTTTAGCGCCACCTATCTGGTAATATTTTACTTACGTAGTAACACATGTAATATATTCCAGTCAAAAAATTATTTTTGCTATTTTTAAATGATAAAGCTCTTGTTATTAATATTTTAAATATTAATTGAGACCTACTAATATTCGGTGCAGTATTTATTTAGTTAATACTAATCTTATTTGTATTTTAAATATTTTGCACAATTAGTCAAGTGTATGCGGGGTTAAGTGGATGGGGCAAAGTTCGTTTTATTTACTCATTCAATCATTTACTAAATCACTTACGTATTCAATTATTAATCAATTTATTTACATTCTTTCAGTTCATAATTCACTTATTTATTCATTCATTTACTTATTTTTTCTACATTACAATTTTATTCTCATTTATTTTCCCTCATATATAAATTAATTAATTTATTTATTTATTAGTTAATTATTTCATAATTTTTCATCTATTCATTCATCATTTTATTTACACATTCATTTGATCAAAAATAGTTTTTATAATCGAATAGAAACTTTTTCATTACAAAGAGATTTCTTTTTTCATTTTTCCCCCATGAAAAAAAAAGTGAAAATTTTCCACTTTTGTTTAAAGACACAAATTTACTACCAAAAGTAATAAATAATACTACTTCAATATGAGTTGAATTATAAAATACATTGTTATTTCTTTGTGTGCTTTTTTTCTTTTTGTTTTATTTTCAAAAAAAATCGGTTTGCTCATTTTGAAAAACTTAAGACATTTGAACTAATTCACTTTGCCCCACATTTCCCTATGTGGTTAAAAAAAAAAACTTTAAATTGATGACTTGAATCGAGGAAATCTTTTAAAACCTTGATTGTTTGCAAAGATGGATTAGTTTCAAAAGCGCGTAAATCCTCAGTTCTATACTGGCTTAAATTCAACATTGAAATTATTGCTACAATTTTATCAGCAATGAATTTTATAGTTACTATTTTTCTCTTCTTTTTAGCCTACTTTTCCAGTAAAATGTCCTGTCCTGAAAATGTCAGAGAAAGAAAAAAAAAAAGCATGAAAGAAGGCTTCATGCATCTTGAAAATATCGCAAAAAACAAAAACAAAAAGTCACAAAAATAAATAGATAAATAAATAAATATTGAAAAACTGGAAAGTAGGGTATTGAGATGGGAGAAAATGTCTGTCGGTCTGTCTGTCTGTTCCCCCCCCCCCCCTCTCCCGATAACTTTTGAGTGAATAATACGATTCGAACAATTTTTTTTTTTTTTTTGGTCGAAAGATTTCGGCGAGGAAACATCATTCCTATATTTCGCTTTTTGATTTGAACTATTTTAAGTTTAATTTTGAACAGTTCAAAAAAACTTAACATTAGCTCCTACGGGGAAATTCAAGGCAAATCCAAACTTAGAGGCGAATTTGCTTCAAACAAACTTTGTAGAAAAAAGCTTTTGATGAAAAACATGTATGTAAAATATCTTTTTGATTTGAACAATTTCCCGTTCAATTTTGAACAGTTCAAATCCCTTAACATTACCGCCTACGGGAAAACTGAAAGTCAATGTAGATTCCGCACTTGAATTAGGATTTACTTCAAAGAAATTTTGTTGGAAATAGCTCTTGACGACAAACTCCCGACTGCGACCCCGAGAATTTTGGGGCACCTGACTCTGACTCCTGTGCTCGACAATTAGTCGGACTGTGACTCCCCGATATCGACTCTGACTTCGTAGCTTTGGAAAAGATTTATATACGGAGGAAAAATGACTGACTCCGATTCTTGGATATTTGACTCCGATTCCGACTCCTTTATTCCAAAATTAATCTGACTCCGTTTCCGCAAACATTGGCAGAGTTGCGGACTCTAAGGGAAATGACCAATTCCAACTCCGAGTCTTTGAATTAAATATCTTCGGTTCCCGAATCTGACTCTTTTATCCCAAAATGAGATTGACTCTGACTCCGACTCCACAGACATGGTTTTAAGCTGTGAAATAATTATTGTTAATAGAATTTGTTTTTGTTTTCACTCTAAAGATTTAATTTATGTATTCAGTTTTCGGCGGATAAACTCGAAGTTCTTTATGTTTCGACATAAAGATATGAGCAGACGATTTTTTTTTTTTTTTTTTTTGACAATGAAAGTTATTTCTTTAAATTGACACTTTATTGTTTTTAAAGATTTGAAAAGTACATTAATTCATTTAAAAAATTATTTTTTATCAACTGGGGAAAAACAAACGATTTTTTTTAATATGGTGTATTTATTTTAATGAGCTGATTACTTTTAAATAGTATTTTTTCTTTTTGAAAGCGGTTAAAGATTTATTTAATTATTATATTTTTAATGGGAAAAAAGGGTTAGCTTCTTTGTTTAAAAGGTGCTGCTATTTTATTTGTTTCATTTATTTATTTTTTACGCATCTAGTTTTTTAGATGAGTGAGGTATATTTTATTCCTAGAAATCAGCTTAAAATATTTAAAAAATATGTTTGAAACAATTTGCGATTTTAGCTATTTTTGAGAATATTGATCAGATACTAGACAGTAGATATGGGTATAAGGGAAAGTAGGCTTTTTTAGTTCTAGATGGAACTTCTTGTTTGTTCTGGAAACCATATAAAAGTTTTTCCCGTCCAAATGACCGTGCAGAGCAAGTGTAACAAGTATAGAAGAAACAAGTATTAGCTACTAATTTGTTGGGCACTCTTGGCTTCCTTAAGAGGTTTTCACCTCCAGTTCAGTCACTTCCTATGCCGGACTGATTAGTGCTAATAAGCACGAAACTGCAGTACTCGGCTGGAATGACTGAGCTGGCGGTGTATTTCATGTATTTCTGTCTTAGCCCCGGCTGTAGGGCAGTAACTTACTGAATATAACTTAGTAGTTACTAGAGTGCCTTGAGAACAGAGTGGCGACAACAGCGGTGTTTTTTCCCCCCGGACAAGCGCGGCCGCAACTTTCGTCCAGTGCGACGAGAGAAAATTTTGACCGTTTGGCGATTTGCCACCAAGTGTGAATCGCTATCGCGGTTTTGGCAGCAGACGTGACTTCAGTTTCTGAAGCCTTTCGCAGAGGCTACTGAGTTTCTCTCCATTCTTTCTTTTCACTTATCCACCAAAAACAAATACATACATAAGATTTCTAAGAAAAACGAACTGAAAATGATAAGCGACATCACCATTTTCTTTACATATTATGTGTGCGTGAATGAAAACAAGGTAAATGACAAATTTCAACTTTCACAAGAGAAACGAATCAGAGAAGAAGACCATTACTATAAAAATTAAAAATTTTAAAAACCCCCGACTGAGTCGCAACTTTAGAATCAAGAGGGAAAATTTAAAATCCTTTCAAAAGCCTTTTATTATTAAAAATCAATGTCACGTATTTTTTTGCTATTGAATAGAAACTGGCAACATATTAAAATATCATTTTAAATCATTGCTTTTAATTTCCTTGTCGGCCAACAATGAATTCGTTTATCAATCGCGTGAATAAAGGCTTAGTAGTTATTAAAATCTGCTTTTAAAAAACGTTATAATTAGAATTCTATGAAATACGGAAGTTCCAAACACATTCTATCAGACGTGGGAAAAAAATTCTCTTTATTTTAGTATTAAATTAAAAAATTTTTAAACTATGTTTTCACTTCAAAAATTGCGAAAAACCTTTTAGACGGGTTTAATTAATATCTTCCTTAATTAATGTCATCCAAAGATGCAACCTTGCTAAGAACACTCTCGATCAGCTCTCTTTTCGAACAAGTTTTTTTTTTTTCAAAATCTTTCCATCCGTTTAGCCGCTAGAGTGCCACTGACAGACACACAGATACACAAATACACAGACACGTCAAACTTATAACCCCCTTCCATTGTTTGTCGGGGGTTAAAAATGAGTCTTCTTGAAAAAAAGAAAAAGCTATGATAATTGTTTTACAACGAGAGAAAATTCGAAAAATAAATAATGAATTTCCACTGCTTATTGTAACGTGCAATAAAAAAAGTTCCTCTTGAAGCAAATTAGGAAACATAATATATCTATAGCTGGGCGGTTCAAGGCAAATCACCCGATTCAAGATCGAAACTTTTGCACTATCTTACTCAACATTTTAAAATCTATTTAGAAGTTCAAGAGAAATTATATGCGAGGATTTCAATGAACTAATTTTCATTCTATAAGCTCATAAATGGCAATCCAATCGAGTAATAAAAATTATCAGAAAAGAAAAATTTCTAACTCGTCTCTTGGCTTTGTTTTTGTGACTAAATTCCCTCTCCCTCCCAGGTACAGATACATGCATACGAAAAAGTTTAATTAATTTCTGATATATCCAATTTTTACGAAAATAAGAATTGTAAAGATCATAACAAACTATTAGCTATAGATAACTGAAATGTACTGTTTTAAAAATGTTGAATTGAGAATTCTTGATAAAATAATTTATTTATAGTTTTCCGCTGTATAAATGCAGACACATTCTAAACAAAATAAACAATTCACTTCGAATGGTTATCGCAACGTATATTTAAAAAAAAAAAAACTTTTATTTCCGAAGAAATTAGAAAAAAATAAAAAGTACATCGTCAGCTGAATGCTACAACTAGATAACTACAAATTTGCGGAAAGTTGAATGTTTTACGAAATGGTGGTTTAATGATACATTAAATTCGTGAAAAGATACTAATTCCTTGAGTTTTTTTTCGAAACAGTATGAAAAATACTGAGTTGAATTTGCGTACTTTAAGATATACCCCACACAATGAATATGAATGATTTAAATTAATTTTAAACTTATTTAATTGTGAACATTTACACCGCGAATTATTGGAATCGAGTTTCATATCCACCCCCCCCCCCCCTTATGGATTCTATGTGGAAACAATAAAAATATGCACCAGTTTCAATTTTCTCTATAATGAATCATAAATAATAAGCAGCTTCATAGAATAAACTTTAAATAGTTTCCATATAATAACTAATATATACTTCTTTTTCTTACAAACAAGATGCATTTTATTCTCAGATAATTATTTCATTTGAGTAAAAATATTACCGTATGAAACCCATTTACAAGCATAACTAACTTCTAAAACCCGAAAATCAAACGCTCCTGAAGCGGAGAATGGTTGCCGCAACGTTAGTGAAGCCAAAAAGCCCGCCAACACTATCGGAATCCGAAATCCCAAGATCAATGCTCTATAATTAAATCAATTTCTCGCTTAGAGTTCCAAAAATGATAAAAATTGATAGCCTATACATTTATGCACTTGAGACATAAGGTGAAATGTCAGTACAAAACTGATTGTTCACAAAAAAGGCGTTTTTCTGAGACACATCCAATCTTCCTATGTTAAGTCTACGAGACTTTCGTCAAGATGCCCTCCGGCGGACAGAGGCGCTTCCCCGGTTCTCAAGGGGGGTGTGCTTGTCGTCACTCTGATCATTCAAGGCACTCTAGTAGTTACTAAGTATTCATTTTGGGTTTTGCAGCAATGATTATAAAGTTTGTCCCACCATCCAAGGACTAATAAAAGCTAATACCAAAGCTTCTAATGTATCCTTTTCTCATAAAATACTCGTAGATGAAAATAGTTGATTTAATATTAATGAGTAATAAATAAAAATTTCTCTCTTTTTTTTCCCTCGAACCTGAACATTTCAAAAAGACATAAAGTGAAAATGGGCCACCTTGGGTGGCTGGTCACTCTACCTGTTTAAAAAATTGGTTCTGCGGCATTTGCCGTTTTGTAAATTCATAACAGAAGGGTTACCAAGGTTGACATCATTAAAAAGTGTAGTAGTATTTGCTTCTTCAGAGTGAAAGATAATAAACTTTATGATAATAAACTTTAATAGATAATAAACTTTATGAGCTATTTTGTAACATACCAGGTATTTTGTACTTTAAAAATTGAATAAAAATATTTTTTTCTGTTGCTTTACTGCTACTCTTCTGAAGTGCAATGACGATGAAATAAAATGCTTATTTAATGAACCGTAAATGTGTGTGCACCATTTTGTACTTGGCCTGCGAGTGCATATTTTTTTTTCTTTTTCTTTTTTGTTATGTAATGTTTTACTGACAGTTTTTCGTTGACTGAGCAGCTGAAATGTCGGAAAAAAAACGATGTTTACTTCATTTTTACTGTGGGATAAGTCAGGAAGCAACAACTTGAAAGCAATTATCCGGGAATCACTTCTTTTATTGACATGCTGAATACATTCCAGATATTAGACTTAAGCATTCACAAAAATGTATTATTGAGGAAGCATGAAATAAAAGCTCTGAAAATAGCTTGGAAAAGGAAAATATCTCATTGTTTTTCGCTTCAAATCAAAGACGGATATTTTAAATTTGAGTTTAAAAAAATGTCGTCTAACTACTAAACTGGACAATATTGTAAAAATTTTTTTTTTCCTTAGCTTCTTGTTTCCGTTATTGCTACCGCAAGGATTTTGCTATTTTATTTTTCATGTTTCGCCTTTCTTTCCAGTGTGATTTCAATTTACCACTGATTCTAAAGTAATTTCAATTGGAACAACCTTTAATTCACCTTTATTATATTCAGATCCTGTTTCTTAGCCATAAATTCATGCTGGATCAAAGATGACTACTTGTAACGGAATAAATAAAAAAAATGTCGTATGAATTTACTGTAAAATCCCTAGATTACAATAGGTTGCTTAGTAGTTTTTAATTTTGCAAAATTTATCATTCCATCAAAATTTAGTATATTAATCGATGGAAACGGAGATTCAGCCATTAAATGTTTTTAGTAATGAGGCTTCTATCATCCCAGTTTTATGTTTTACTGTTTGGCTTAAAGCAATATTAAATTTCCAGAGAATTAAGTTAACCATTTTTGAAGAACTAAATTAATGAGAAAGAAAATAATGAATTTTTCATTAGATGTCTAGGCATGTTTTTGCTTCAACGTATAGAATGCTGCATGCTATGATAGAAATATAAAAACATGTTGCAAAATGAAACCTGTCCCAGGTCCCTAGCTCAATTAAAAAAACTTGTTCAAGAAAACATTTGCCTGTAATCACCCCATTTCTGAGAGTTTTATAGTTCTGTAAATCGGAACCGAGTATCTGGGTAAAACCAGGGCTGGAGTAGGAGTGAAAGTGACTGCGAATTTTAGAGCCTTCAACTCTCCGACTCCTTTACTTCGGAATCAGTCAAACTCCGACTCTGATTCCGACTCCAAAAGCACTGACAGAGTTGCGGACTTTGAGTGAAAATGCCCAACTCATGGAATTTTAACCCATCGACTCCGCCCGACTCCAACTGCTTTACCCCAAAATCAGCCCAATTTCAACTTTTCGACTCCGACTCCGCATCCCTGGGTTAAACTTTATATTTTTTCCAAGTTCCATCTTGCCTAATTTCAATAAAAGCGTCGTGGCGTAGAGTGATCTTTTTCTGCATCGACTGCCATCGAATGATCGATTAAGACTTCATTTTTCTAGATAGTAACTCTTAGCCAACATTTTATGCGGAAAGAAATAAATTCTTGAAGGCTGTTGAAGAAATATGCACTAAGTAAGCTCTAGAAATGACATTAAGAGCCTACATGTGGCAGCTATAAAATGTAGGGCAAAAATGCGATGTTTTTAGGAAATCATTTAAGGATGCTTGGACAGGTGTGTTTGACGTAACGACAGAGTCCAAGGTAAAAAGATGAATGTAAATGTAGTAAATGTGTTGACACACCTTCGTCTTCTAAGATGCAAACATCTATTTGAGGAAACGAATGTATTTTCCTCTGGAAATGAATAACATGCGTAGAAATATGAAAGCTCTGTCATTTTATGAGCTGCACCTATGTGTTTGATCACTTGAAAGGGAACCATTCAGACAACGTTGCTCTTGTGGAATGTTTAATAGCCAAGAACTGCATTACTGAAATATGTTTGATCATTATGACAAATGAGAACCAGAAATAAATTTAGAAATGTAGAGTTGTGTAATGTTTCTTCAAGAACAGATTTCTCTTTTCTCCTTTTTCTTCTCTCTTTACTTTTACGTAGCTTGTCCTCTAAGTCAGGGATTCCCAAACTGGGTACCGCGACCCACTGGCGTGCCACAGGGAGAGGAGAGGGGTGCCGCGTAGTGTCAATGATATCAATATCAATTTAAAGTAACTGAATTGTTTTTTCCCAATTACGTTAATTCGACCTTCAGATAAGCTTCTACACATTTATTTCAGAATTTACAAGTGCTTCATTTTTTTTAGACGGACGCTAGATTGCATTTTTACTTAGAACTGTTAAAAAATACCCTTTAAATGGGGAGGGGAACAATCTTTCCCCTCATAATCTACGTCAGAAGTTATATCCAATAAAGTTTAATTTGAACAAATCTGCCCTTTTCGTTCAGAATTTCCGCATGATGCAAATTTTCCCATTGGAGCTATGTGTAGTTTTTTGAACTGTTCAACATTTGCTGAAAAAATTCTTTCAAATCAAAAAAGGAAACTTCGCAAAAATTGTCAGTTACAGGAGTAGATCCAGGCCGTAGATAAGATCCAACTATTTTTTATTTAAGCTAAAAAGAGTTACCCCAAAAACGTTTCCTATGTCTAATTATTTCCGAACACATTATATGGTATAGTTTTATTTCTTATCCCGCCACAAGGATAGTGTAATAATGGGAAAAAACTAAATGGGTAGCAATCGAAAGAGAATATTCAGAAACATTTTTAACACAAAAATAATCTGCCTTCATGCCGAGATATGAGGTCGTAACGAGAAACAAGGTCCTAAAGTCTGCAGAGATTTTTTAAAAAGCGCCAAATTTAAGGAGTTGGCAGGAAATGGAAAAAGCCCCACGAAAGCAGGACATCCATCTGCAAAGCGTGGGGAAAATGTCTTCCATTACTCAACGAATTTCAGCAGACTTTAAAACCTCATTTTTATGAATTGTTAGGCCCTCAAATTTAGACAATGGATACATGAGAGCAGATAACTTATGCGTCTAAAAACATGCTTTACTATGCTCTTTTGATTACTACTTATTTAGATTTTTTACTTCCTTTTACAAAAAAGGAAGTATTGTATTCGCAAAAAAATTTTCACTCAAAAATCGATCTTAGTTACCATTTTACTCTTTTACTCTACCCCGAATGAATGATGTTTTTTTTTTTTCTGACTCGACCAGACGTGGATAAGTGCCTAAGAACGTATAGACACGCGAAATATCCATTTTGACGATTCCCTAGTTACTTACAACGAGTTTTCTCGTGACGTCTGTATGTACGTATGTGCCGATGTGCGTATGCATGTCGCATAACTCAAGAACGGTATGTCCTAGAAAGTTGAAATTTGATACGTAGACTCCTAGTGGGGGTCTAGTTGTGCACCTCCCCTTTTAGTTGCATTCAAATGTTTCTAAAGGGGTCTTTTGCCTTTTTTTGGGAGGAAATTATTTTTAATTTTGATGTTTACTCAAGTGGTGTTATAATTTGGCGGACACTTGGCAATATATCGCCAGTCTTTTGGTCACTAAGTTTTGTCACCAACTTGGCGTCAAATTTAGCGATTTTTTTTTTAAATCCGATTTCAGTTTGGCCACTGTTGGTGATATTTAGAGAGTAAACTATTGAATCACATTAAAATTGCCAGTAATGAGGAAATGACATTAAATTGGGGTAAAAAAGGAAGTCATGTGATGCACACACACATCAGCTCGTTTCATTACTATACAACAGTTAGGCTTCCTGGTTAGTACTTTGCTTCCTTTTTGTGATACCAAATCAACTCAATTCATCGTCTGTCAATCGTTTGAAGTAATTTCTTTAAATTAGTTTTTGTGTGTATACAGCCTGTATCCCCAATTGTGGCCTGTATCACCAATTGTGGTGCATGAATGTGGACGGCCGATTTGGAGAACTCGCATGTGTCCTTGACGCGTTTTGATCTACGACCTCCGTGATGCTAATATAGAACTTTATACCAAAGCTTTATAGGCTTGCCAGACATCCTGGTTCAACAGGGACAGTCCCGGTTTTCATCCAAAATCCCGGTGTTCCGGTCGGTTTACTTTTCGTCCAGGTAAAAGATAAATTTGATTACAGGTGGCAAAAAGTCTAAAAATAATTAATTGTGCAGGATTACTTAGGATAATTATTTTCATTGTGCAACATTAACTTTAAAATTAATGGATTAGCTAGTGAGGATTTTTGTAACAAAATTAAAACTAAAAAAGACTTTCTAAAAAAAGGTCTTAGTGAATAAAAAGTACATGTTAATATTGTTTAAGTTTTTATTCTTCATTCAAAGCGGTTTTTTTTCTTACCGAAGTAGCTTATAAATATTAAAACGTAAGAAATAAAATGTTTAAATTTATCTGCTTGTGTCATTTATTATATTCCCTTGGTTAGGCTCACAATTAGAAAACATTTGTTTAGCATTAAAAGTAAACTACCCTTTAAAACACTCTAAAAACCAGCTGGGGGGGGGGCATTCCAGTGTCTCGGTTGAGTATTTCAGATATCTAGCAAGCCTACCTGATCCAAAAGGGCGTCAAGACCAAGGACATCCCAATGTTAACAAGCTGTGACCTCAAGATTTTCCTTACCCAGCAAATTGTGCAGATGATTCGGAAAACTTAGAGACTAATGCATTTTTACGATAAAAAAAAATAATAATAATGTTTTTTTTTTTTCTGTGGTGCCTCATCTCCTTCTTACCTTCTTATTAGATAAAACCAGAGCTTAAATTTGATGGGAACTCTTAGGAACTGTGAGCTCTTTTACTTCTTTTCAGTTTCAAGTCAATTTTTTACATTTTAGACAGAATTCAGGCTATTTTAGCATTAAAAACTCTAGGGTTCCTGAACTTCTTTTGCTAAAAATTAAACACTAGATTTTATACAACGATAGTATGGCCGCATGTTCGTTTCGTATCATTAGGTAAAACTCGGAATTTTATTCGGTTAATTGAAAATAACAAAAAATACCCCGTCCAAAAAAAAAAAAAAAAAAAAACACTTTAGTTCGGGGTGTCCATCATGCTCAAGGCTCGGAGTCAAAGACAAAGTTGGATTCTGTGCTCTGAGCGTACGACGCAAGCTTTTGAAAGAAAAGCAGTTGTCATGAAGCTAGTTTTCCATTTAATTTTCCTATTCAGACCTGCAAAATGACTGTATAGAAACATACCATCCGTAAAAATCTGTTCAACGATATTTATTAGCACATAAAACAGCACATAAAGTTAGACTATCTTACATTAAAATGTTCTATCCTTTCAGCTTATGTTTTCATTTTATGTTTGCACAACCTACTACAACATCCAGTTTCCTTTCGTCAAATTCGCTTCTTAATTGCGCTAGTAGTCATCAAAACATGTAGTAAATTGTGCAAAAAAAGAAGACTGAATTTTCATTTCCCTTCCCACGGAGACAAATTAGCATGTTTGTGTTTTGTAAATGAAGCCAGAACCTCCCCGCTTTCTTGCCTACTCTTGACGACGAGGCTGCTTAAATGAGGTCACGTGTCAATGCCAATTTTAATATTATTGTGAATGATGAAACTTCAGTGATGGTCGGTAGCAGAAGATGCACCTGTAGCAGGGCCGTATTTAAGGGGTGGGTTTTTAAGGTTCAAATCCCTTCCGAATTTTTTCAAAACTGTTCCAAAACATGCCTTTTATTATATTTCTTTGCTGAAAAAATATTATTATTATTTCGTTTTTTATTTTTTTATTTATTTCCTAATTTTACTTGAAAAATTCCAGGCATCTATTCTTTTAAGTTTTTTAAAAACACATTGAATATTTAGCAGAGTGAAGCTATGCACACATCAGATTTGTTTCCTTCATTTAATATATTCTGTATCATTTACATTTGCTCATATTAATGCCCTAAAAACAAAACCCTTCGTTTAAATAACCTTTATTAACAAAAATCAGTAGAATATAGAAATGAGATCAAATTTTATTGATGATATAGATTTGAAGAGAAATGCGTCTGGTAAAACCCTCTTTGAAAAAAATGTCTGATTACTGCCCTTACCATTAGTAATTATTATCTCCTGTAACAAGTAATCACTTCACATTTCCTTACATAATAAATTTGATGCCATACATAATGCTTCTGTTTTCTTTTAGATCAGATGTTTTCAACTGGAGAATCGGATGCTCCGAACCTAAAGTTTAGGTTGTGTGTGTGGGGGGGGGGGGGGAGGGCTCAACTCTTACCGAATGAAACTGAATTTTGCCGAACGATTTTGAAAAAAAAAAACACCTTAAACACGCATACATGCAGACCTCCATCAATAATTAGAGACATTAAGTATTATTTAAAAATGTAAAAAATAATTGAAGTATTAAAATATTTTCCCCGACTTTTCCGAATCAACAGTAACAGTTTGCCAAATAAGAAACTTGTTGAGGTCACAGTAACACCAAGATGCCCTTGCCACGGAGCTCTAGGGCTCCCTGAAACTTTGTCACGGGTTCCGCAAGGGATTGCTATTTGCTAAAGCAAATCGATGTCCTAAAGTTACTAGATGAGCTGTGAAACATCTGATGTCATGGATTCAACCAACCTATGAATGCGCAAATTCTTTCCCTTTATATGCAAAAATTAAAATAGAGGAACAGATTGAATGCTGAAGATGACTGGGATCTTGCACATGCCACATAATCGTACAACATGGAAGATGTCAATTTTCTAAAGCCAGGTCAACCTGCGCCTTTGCTCTCAACAGGTCAAAGCCGAACTACTACAACTTCACTCTGATGATATAAACGTAACGTTGGCATAAACTAAGTTGGAAACTGTGTATTCCATATTTTATTTGCTTATATACTTCCGGGTGGTGGAGTTCTTGCTCATGCAGAACACTGTTCAAAGCTTTCTACAGACTGTAAACCATTTATTCTGTCAAAGTATTCCATTTTTAGTGACATATTTTATGTTAGAATATACAACCACTTCAAAGAGGCATTGAACAACATGCAAAAGCCACCAAATAGATATTTCACATTTGGTGACATTTCAATAAAATTTAGTGAATAGTAGAAGTAGTTAGAAATACATTCAACGTTTGGCATGTTTCGCATTTTAAACTTATCAAACTAATTTTTCCGCAGTAATGTAAGACTTATTAGGGGAAAAGGGGGCACATGTGATCATAGTATGTTTTACTAGGATAACGTCAAGCAAAAAATCTCAAAAAATTCTTAAGCGGCACCATCCCTACTATTTAATCGAACTTTCAGAGCAAGGAGCCAGTTTATGTTCCTGTGGTGACAGCTTCTTTGTTTTAAACAGATGCTGATGTACTTTTATTACTGACTACTTTGTGTAAACACATATTTTAAACTAACTAATAATCTAAATTTAATTATTACAAACCATTATAAGAACATTTACGTAAATTTATGTCAATGTTTAAATTTTGTAAGTAAACTACAAATTCTTTATTTTTGAAAATTAGTTCTAAAGCCGGGGCACTTGTGAACGCAACATGTAGGGACACATGTGAAGAGCTCCCACATCCTCTCCGCAAATATAAATATTAATGTAGGCTTATTATAAGTGTTAAAAGAGATGTAGAGATTTATAATTATTGTTTTGCTGCAATCAGTTTGTAAATTTATAGTTAATTATTATTTATTTTTTTATTTTTTATTTTTTTTAATTCGTTAATTGCTAAATAGTTGGCTAAAAATTTAGCGGTACATAATATTTGCACGAAAAATAAAGACAAAATATTTTCCTTTAACTAAAAATAGAAGTTTACAAAAATTTTAAAATTCATCATCATATTCTGTATGAAGCTTAAACGTACTATATATCAAGAATATACTTTACATAATAAAATATTCTTTGTATTGTTTAGTTGCCTTATAAGATTTTTTCTTGTCGATCTATTGATTAGAACATGCTATGAAACTTTAAAATTTGACAGTGAGCAGAAATCTGTAATTCAGAAAAAAAAAATATTTTCTTAATAACAGCTACTGTGCAATTCAAACTGACAGTATAGGTTACAAGCGCTAGAATGTAATTAGTATATACGTAATGCTTCATTATGACGAGTTTTTTGTTGAAATATGATACTCGATGCATTTTTCAATCGTTTTCACAAGTGCCCGAAGCTTGTTCACATCTGTACCTCCATAGCGGCACATATGAACAGTTGAAGACATTTTTAAAAAATTCCATAAAGTAAAGAAATAATTTTTAAAAAAATCTGAAAAAATCCATGGCACAAAGAAAAGACCATTCAATCACGGGGACCCTTTTTCTGTGAGAAATTGAAAATATTTTTTGAGAAATTAAGAAATGAAAAAAAAATGTTCACATGTGCCCCTTTTCCCCCACACCATTAAAACTTAATCAAAATACTGTACACGTCCTGTTTACACAGATAATAAATGTAAAAAAGATATCATTTTCATTTTCATTCAAAATTTTCAATGACTTCCTGCATGTTGTTCCAAGCGATTTCAAACAATCAAAGCTATCAGTTCTAATCTATGTTTTTATTTTTTAACGAGATTAATTTCTGAAGAGAAACGGGATCTCTGTATCTTTTATTTTATTGAATTGATTTCGCATGAAAATATTCTCAAATGTTTTCTATACACGATAGATTTTAAAATTAATTACGGAAAAGGTAGTCAAATTGCTAAAACTTCTGCGCTTCTAGCCACGTAAATGAACTAATTAATACGTATATAAACAATGAATGTCTACATACTTTTGCATGGAAGTGGGCAACTAAAAATAGGCAACTGTATGGTTCTAAAAGATACTAGTTCCATAAATAAGGAGTAGTTAACCTATTTTTCGGAGACAAACCTAACCTGGAAGCATTATGAAGGGTGAAGGCTAGGCAAGTCATAATTACAGCATTACGATGTTGCCAGGTTAGGTTTGCTTCAACCATTTTTTTTCAATCGGGTTTCAATCGAAACTATTTTATTTAAGTTTAAAGTCGCACACATTGAAGTGTGACCGTTTGTGACAGAGGACGCAGTTATATCTGTTAGGAAAAGGTGTGACATTTATTGACAGCACAGGAGCGCCCCGAAGCAAAATTTTTGTGAGGACGAAAATTCCCAATTTGCCGAATGTAACTCCAAATTTTGCAGAATAAGATATGCACACATAAAGATAGCTAATGAAAAAGGACATTCCGGAATTTTAAAAAATAAAAAATATATATATGTGCTTAAATTTGCCGAATCATTAGACAAAATTTTACGGATCAGGAAAATTTTTGGTAGGTTACAGTGACCTAAAGCAACCTCCCATTTGAGTGCTCCTAGACAGCCCCTTAAATAGAAAATAATCCCGATATTTTTGCTCACTGGTTTGTACTTTTAGCTTTTACCTCCTCCATTGCCATAAATTTTGCAGTTTTGAATAAGCATGCGGCAGAATTGAGTTGATAAGCTGCGATCAGATATTTTCAACTCCCTGTAAAGCCCTCAGCCCAGAAAGTAGTGAAAGGAGTGATATTTGGAAGCTGAACAAAGTGCCACACAAGTAGAATTTTTTTAATTTAGGCAGCATGCAACACTTTTTCAAAAACTATACTAAGCGACTAGAAACTCTTCTTTTTCTTCAGGAATCTAATAGTAACACTAATGTGCCATTAGGCGTGTTGAAAACTCAAAAAGGCTACATATGTCCATCAAACCGCAAAATAGTTCACCCTCGGGGTTTTTTTTTTTTTTTTTTTTGCGCCCTTAAGGGGGTCCGGGACACAAAAATCCTCAAATTTTGCAATTTTTTTTTATAATTTGAAAAATTGCTCCGTTTTTTTCTGCTTAAGAGGACGTTTGAATCTTGTTTCTACCTTAAATAGAACGAAAGTTATAGTTATTTTTGTTGCATGCATCTAACGAATGTGTACATAACTTTAAAACTTTAAACGCGTTTTTCTCCATGATGCAATTTTTCCCGATTTCTTGCATTCAAACTCTTATAAGTCAGGAACCGATAGAGATAAAGTAATGAAACTTGAAGCATATCTTTTTCAAGCAATTTACTTTAATTTTTATTCGGCGAATTTGAAAAAAACGTTTATTTCAAAAATTATGATTTTTTTAAAAAAAAGTATCTTCGAATTTTTCGAAATTTTTCTTCAAATATTTTTTATTTTTTATTGAATCAATATTTTTAAAATCGCCGAATAAAAATTAAAGCTTAGATATTTGTGCATACTTTTTTGAAAAAAAATTGAAAATTGACCAACAATATTTTGAGTTATAGCAATTTAAAGCAACCCCATTTTTTTGAAAAAAACTAATTAAATTTAAATAAAAAAATAATTTTTTTTCATATTTATGTTATGATTTTGCTTATTAAGTAAATGATGAATCAGTTCAAAAAATTTCAAAACTCTAAAGTACATAATAAAAAATTTTTCAAAATGTGTCCCGGACCCCCTTAAACCTGCGTGCCTTTGTTTTTTTTTTACCTGCGCCCTCAAACCGAAGCGCTTTCTTTACTTATTTATTTATTTATTTATTTGCGTTCTCAAACCTGTGCTCATTCGTTCTTTTTTTTTTGCCCTCGAACCTGTGCCCCCCCCCCCCCCCCCCCCGATGTGGGCCCTTTGGAAGTCAAGATTGGCGCACACTTGGAGGACCCAATCCACCTCTGTTCCACATCCCAGAAATTAAATTCACTCTTTCTAAAAATCAAAAATTGCGAAAAAATTTCTACCCACACAGGATGTTGATAGTGGATTCTACAACAAGTCCACCGTGCATTTTAATGCTCCAGCCACAAGACCAGGAATCAGTTACAAAAAAGAAATGGCAATTGAAATGCTTAGGCAGTGATGCATAACGAAATACAAATGTTTTCAGCCAAAGCTGCGGTTTTGCAATCGTATAATAAACGTTTCGGAAATGATATGAACAAGAAATGCTTTAGAAAGCAAGGGATTTTCCTTTGTAATTACTCAAACAATGTTTTTTCTTTTTCTCTTACGTTGACGAATCTGAACAAGTGCAGCACTGTTTTAAAAAAAAGGAAAAGCAAACTATTTTCTTTTATTCTATGATTTCAAGATGTCTACTTCAATGATTTGTATCATTTTTGTTTGTTTACAGTGGTTTACTCAGTAAAAATAGATGATATAATAATTATGATTTAATAATCATATATTTTTGACATTCATGTCCTAAAACAATGTTTTAGACGATCTTTAATGGCGCTGTTGTTGGGAGGAGGGGGGAATTTGAATTGAATTTTTTAACATTTTGTTCAGATGAAAAACTTAATCTTTTTCTTTCTGGGAAAAATAAGTTTTCCGTTTTTTCCCCCCTTGTTTTTTTTTGCATTTTTTTTCGAATATATTTTCGGGGGGGGGGGGGGTCTAGAGATTATCTGGCTTAAGTTCAGTGGCGGCGATTCGGGCGGGCGAGGGTGGGCAACCGCCCCTTCACTTTTTATGGGATTTTTTTTTTTTTCTAATGAAGGAACCAAAACTAGAAATTATAAAAACAAAAGCAAAAATTTCAAAATTTTTAGAACATATTTATCTGTTTCGCTTTGTACATCATTTTACAAAACATTCCCCCCCCCCCCCACACATTTTTTATGATAAATTTATTTTATTTTCCAATCAAGAGATCAAAACTAGAAAGAAGAAAAAAAGCAGAAATGACAAAAATTTTAGAACGTAATTATTTGTTTTAATTTGTACATCTTGTTTACAAAACATTATTTAGCACAAGCAGTAACTTTTAGTTTATGTATTCATTGTTCAGATATTTGTAAATCAATTGTTTTATTTAAACAAGCCATATTTCGTTTAATAAAGTTCTCACCAAGTGTTTGTGACATCTCAAAATACTTCGCGAAAAATAATGCAAGTCTAATTCATGTCTAAGTTTCTTCGAAGTTATTGTGTACATAATTCATCAAAATCTTAAGAAAAACGTGAGTTAAGTTCTGATATTTACATCAATTTCTATTTATCTGCTCTCAAGTCTAGAGCGCTTCCAAAATTTTGTACTTTTTGAGCAATCACATTGCTTATTGCTCTCATTTGACTGTTTTGAATTCCTATGATTTTGTTTTTCTCCCGCCTCCCTCTGCAGCACCACCGTCGACCGTCCTCACGATGCTGCTCCTCTTGCGAAAACCGTCTCCAGGTTGCATCCATATCCTACACACACACGCATACATACACACACCTACAAACTCACACACCTATACACACTCACACCTACACACACACATGCCCCCACACACATACACACACACATTCACACTCTCTTACACACACACACACCTTCACGTACACACACATACACATACACACATTCCTGCCTGCACACAGACACAAACACACACGCCTACATACACACACACCCGTGACTGCGAAAAACATAATTTGAATTCCAAATGTCAAAATTCAACTTAATTTTTAATTTTTTCTAATTTTTTTCATTTTTTGCTGCCATTTTTTTTTCATTTTTTCCAATCCTTTTTTTGCCCCCCCCCCCCTTCCTTTTGAGCCCCAATCGCTGCCTCTGCTTGCAGCCATCTCTTGGGCTGCTTATTCACCAATCTTGTTGCCAAGCCAACGAGTACAGGACCAGTAGAGACGAGTTATTCATCATTCTACAAGTATATAGGTACCAATAGCGTGCGTAGATTTCGGTGCGTACCCCCTCCACCTCCCAAAAAAATTTATAAGTGTGCCCCCAACATTAGAATTTTTTAACATGGTGTTTCTTCCGAGTGTGGGCCCTCATACCTCTTGCACCCTCCTCTCAGCTCCATACCTCTTGTGGGGGGGTGGGGGTGCTATGTACGCCACTGGTATGAACTATCGAACCAACTGGCAACAATCTTGAACAAATTTATATCAGGGCAGAAAACGAAACTTGTGTGCTTCAATGCCAGATCGAGTATTATTTTCTAACCGTGCTAGAGGTGGTCCAACCGTTATTAATGTATTCATGTTATTGAGATTTTCTCGATTATAAAAAAATCTTTTTGCTTTGGAATTTTAATCATTTACTTATTCTGACAGCGCTATCGCAAGCGCAACTTTTATTCCGTTTCCCCCTCCCCCTTTTTATCTTTTTTCTTTTGCCGAGGAGTGTAAAGTAAATGTTGATTTCCCAAAAAAACTGATTTATTTTAAAATGCATAAATTTACATGGGAATATGCTTAATGGGTGGATTAAACCACATTAAAAAAAAAAACTTTTTACATGATTTTTCTATACTACTAGAAAGTTGCCCGCCAAGGTATGAAGGGAGAAAATTGCTTCTACATTTGAATGAAGCCATTGCCTGTTTGGTGATATTTTGATAGCTGAAATTGTAACCCTAACTCCAGTGGATTAACCCTAAACTCTAGTAAGTATCGTTCATTGTTGACCATTTTTTCCTTTCTTCATTCCCCTGAAATGACAGTCTTACCAATAAAACAGTTAAGTTGCCGGATCGAGTTCAGCCTTTTCACAATAATGCATTTCCCTGCATGTTAAAGATTACCAAAACATATTATCAAACTATCATGCCGTGGTGCGAGTTTCATTGTTGAAGCACGCGGTCTACTCCATCATCGGCTATTATTTATATGAGGATAATTCAATAACCATTGAATGGCAATGACATTAGTTGGATATAAATGCTTTTTCGAATAGAAGAGAAATTTTTATCTGAAAGCGGATTCAAAAGTTAAGACAATAAAGCCGGAAAACCCATCTCACAAATGCGCTGCAGTAAAAAAAATTCTCTTCCCACATACCGAACCATATATTGTGAATTCTGATAACGATATCGGTTTTGAATGAAAAATGCCGAAAGATTAAGCCTTTTCTTGCATATCTTTTTTTGATAATGAGATGAAAACTGATAATGTTCACACCTTCTCTGTTAGTGATAACTATGTAAACAGGTCTGCCCTTTCTCAGATTAAGATATCTTTCATTTCAGCCTCGTGTATCTCCAAATATCGTTTGCTGACTTTTTTTTTTCTCCTCTGTACAAAATGAACGATAAATAATTTCAAAACTTTTTGTCGTAGTCATTGTCATTGTCTTTTGTCATTGTTTTAACAAATACGAATGATCAATGACGCAAATTGCATCACAGTTAGGGGGATCTTTCAAGCTGCTCATAAGGTGGTAAATGGGTAAGAAATCTTGTTCCGTTTTAAATTAATTTTATTTTAACAGATCTTAAAATATTTTTCGTCAGCATTTGTCTCAACATCGATATTAAGGTTGTTGTGATGAATTTAAATAACTAATATTATTTCTGGCAAAAATTCCATTTTTTATGTATTTTATGTACTGTATTAAGCTGTCAAAAACTCTAGCTTTGCGACTCACTTTTGAGAACTCTTTATATTAAAACATAGAGTATGCAACTATGTTAGGGTGAATTTTTTAATACAAAGATCGGGAATTACAGTGAATATTGAAAAAATTTCAAACGCTCAGGAATTGTAACAAAAAACATTTTACAGTATCGTATAAAAAAGGATCGCAAATGTTTACCGAGTGACTTGCTCACTAATTTTAGTGTAGTCACTACGTTTTAATAAAAGTAATGAACTTCTTTTTCTCTTCCCTTCTTCGTTTACCTCTTGTACGTGCACAAAAGGATTATTTTGATAATATGAACTAAATTGTAAAAATCAATTCAGTATTTATTGATTTGTTGATGCTCTCGAGTTTCAAATATAAAAATAAATAAATAGCACTCCTTTTTTGGCGGAAAGAAAAAGCCTCAACACCAATTTTAATTTCGAAACGTGCCTTTCCCCCTTCTTTCTGATGAAAAACAGAACTAAAAGGTTTAAATATGGAATATACGAATAAAAATAACGAATTTGGGGTCGTGAAAGTGATTCGTTTCTCGTTTGAACATTTCAAAGAGAACTTTCGAAAGTTGTTTTTTGTAAATAGAAAGATGGATTTAGAAGCTTCAATGAAGAATAAGGAGAGAGTAAAAATAATCATCAGTTTCAAAAGCGTAAATTCATTTTTTGCAACTTTTCTTAGATTCGACCGAAAATAAAAATGTGACAACAGTTGAACCAATTTTCGCATCCAACACGAAAGTGGAGCGTATTTTTTTATCGTGATATTAGGGCAGGCGAAAGAAAAACTTTCGCTGAATTAGTTCACCCTCAACTTTTTATCTTTAATACTTCTTACAGTTATACAGATATCAAAGGCATCAAAGTATCACTGAAAATAAAGAGCATCTTAAAGTTGCATAGTTATGTTCTTAAACCTGTACAGTCAAAGTATATAAGTATTAATAAGTTTGAAAAATAGCTGTTAAGTTTTAAGAAAAGGTTGCACAATAATTGAGTTTATTTGAAGATTATTTACTCTTTTCTCAAAATGAATAAAGAAAAATAAATGCTTTATTCATTTATTTTTTTTAATGTCCGTACCGTCATTTAGGATAATTTTGATCCCAAATTTCCGTTATTTTTAAATGCCTTACTTATATTTTAATGATGTTACCCTTACCTATTTCCATTAAACTGAAGAAAAGATTCTAAAGCATAGCATGATTTTGAAAAGGTGAGGAAAAAAAACTATTTTAATGGAATTACTGTCCTTATTCAGCGTCATCTTGCCACTTGGGTGCCTTTGAGCCCTTTTACTTGAGTAACTTTAGGAAATCTGATATGAAATAAATTACTCTAATAAAAGAAGTTGAATGACAAAAACAAAATTCCCAAAGGTTGAAAAATTCCCAACTTTTATTTCTAGGATTTATCTCTACTATCTCCACTAATAATAAAGCTGAAAGTCTCCCTGTCTGTCCGGATCTCCGTCTGGATCTCTGTGACGCGCATAGCACCTTGACCGTTCAGCCAATTTTCATGAAATTTGACACAGAAGTAGTTTGCAGCATGGGGGTGTGCACCTTGAAGCGATTTTTCAAAAATTCGATTTTGTTCTTTTTCTATTCCAATTTTAAGAACATTTTACCGAACAAAATATCATAACGTGGAACATAGGCGAGCAAATGAACATAGCAAATTGGCGAGAAATTCATCATCCAATTTTTGTAAATATACAAACTAACCAAGTAACCTTTTAATTTTCTACTGCGGGCAAAGTCATGCGGGCATCACTAGTTATATATAAAATGTTACAACGTAGGAAAAGAGATTTCAGAAACTTAATATAAGCATTCAAGAGTAGCTTCCTAACAGTAACTTCAGAGTTATTGGCGTTTAAAATTAGCTGTCCACAGAGTTGCCAATTTATTTTGTAGCTCAAAAGTAGGAAACTAACATTATAACCTTTTCCAGAGAGTACAGCAATAAGCTTCAACATTTTTTTTTCTGAGCAATCACGATTGCTAATTGTTTTCACTTGACCGTCCTTAGCGTTGTGGTTCCTTTTTCAACCCCACCGTCCTTTGCAGGCGCGACTTCTCCCGACAGCCGCTTCTCCTGGTCGGTGGCGTTCATGTCTTACACACACGCACGCTCATACGCACACGCACGCTCATACACATACACACTCACACACATACACACACGCACGCTCATACACACATACACGTTCACACACATGCACACACGAGCCTTTACACACATACATACACGCCAACGTGCATACACACAGGTCTACGCACACACACAAGCCTACATATACACATATACAACTACATACACGTAACTACTCAAGAGGAGGGGCAGGCATGAAGGGACAGTAGCTGTTTCTAGAAACAAGTGAGTAGGGTAGTAACCAATGAGTAGGGTCCAGTCGCAACTCGTGATTGCGAAAAACAAAATTTGAATTCAAAATTTCAGAGTTAAAATTATCATTATTACTATTATTATTATTAATAATATTATTATTATTTATTTATTTATTTTATTTATTTATTTATTTATTTTGAGCAAGCACATTGCTTATTGTTCTCACTTGACTGTTTTGATGTCCTATGATTTTATTTCCCCCCCCCCTGCCTCCCTCTGCAGCACCACCGACGACAGGCCCCTCCCGATGCTGCTCCTCTAGCGAAAACCGTCTCCAGGTTCGTCCATATCCTACATACACACGCATACATATACATAAACACACACACACACATACACACACTCATGCCAGCACACAGGCACAAACACACGCATATACACACACACATGCATGCACACAGACACAAAAACACGCATACATACACACACTCATGCCCACATACTCATGCCTGCACACAGACACAAACACACACACGCATACATACACACACACACACACACACACCTCTGCACAAACACACACCCTTTCCAAAACACACACTTATTTTATTTATTTATTTATTTATTGAGCAATCAGAATTACTTGATGTTTTACGAGGCCTATGTCCTACCCTTTTTGAGGTTCGCGTGCTGGCGCCTCACCTGGGCGTCACCGGTAACGGTGACTCCTCCGGTTCTTCGCCCTCATCCATATCCCCAGAAATCAACTTTATTAATACTCGACCCTTTCGACTTCACACAATCTTCTTAGACCAAATCAGCATATCCAACTCACAACATCCAGCATCCAGCACACAACATCTAGCGTCCAGTCTCCGGCGTTAATTTGAATTGTCACATCTTTGAATTCAAATTTGTTTTTCGCAATCACGAATTGCGATAGGATCCATTTATAGCAACAAGAAACCCAACGAGTAAGTTCCTATCGCCATTCATGATTGCGGAAAACATAAGTTGAATTCAAGATGTCAAAATTCAAATTGATGCCGGGGGTTGGCTGCTTGATGTAGTGTGCTGGAATATAGACTTTTTTTTTTTTCTTTGAAGTCAAAGGTACCAAAAGATATGATAAAGATCTGTGCCAAGTTAACCCTTTGGTTAAAAGAACCGAAAAATCCTGCTTGCATGGAACGAAAAGTCACTCATTAGAGATATTTTCGAATCACGATGAGACAATTCCCTATGCCAGAGAAAAAATCGAATCACTGCATTGAGAAATTTCGACCTTCCCCTTAACAGATGGGGAGAGTCATTCAAAGGAGATATTACTCAACCGCAGGTTGCAGTGAAAACGGGTATTGTCAAAAAACCCTACTCCTTGCTTGAAGCCGGTTCTTTTCACTTTCTATTTAAACTAACCCTAAACAATTGTAAGCTTTATCCCACTGCAACTTACGTTTCGTTTCTTGTTTCATCTAAAAATAAAATATTGATTTCAAAACCTGCATAGCCAGAAAAAAATTTCACCGGCCTTCTTTTCTATCGCAAAAAATTAAAAATTCTAAGTTTTTTGCCCTCTCCACTGGCGCGACTCTGTTCTAAGAGATAAGAATTGTGAGGATTATAAAACTGGAGCATCCTTTAATTTACATAAGTAAGTAATCTTGTTAGTTTTTCTCATGCTGTCATGCGCCCCGAATTTAATTATTTGGGAGGGTGAAAATTCTCAATTTGCCGAATTTAACTCCAAATTTTACCGAATGATAAAATAGTAATATGCACACACAAGTACATCGAATGTAAAGGAACATTTGGGAATTTATAAATTGCAACATTGAAATTATGTCTCCAAAGGTGCCGAATCATCAGACAAAATTGCTGAATGAGGAATTTTTTGGAAGGTCACAGTGACCTCTCGTGACCTACCAGCAGGAACTGCAGGCAGGAATGTTTTTAAAACCGAGCTTCTTAAAGAAACAAATGAATGATACAGCTTTTAAAGAATACCTCAACGTCTCATCTTGTGTAGTAAGTTTATATTAGAGATGAAAATTTCATTCCCAATTGAGAAGAGTATATACAAACACTCTAAAAACAACAATTTCAAAACTCACAAAAAAGTACTCAAATTTGAACATATCGCAGAGTTAAAATGACCGACTATGTAGTATTCAAATTTGAAACATTCAAATACTTGAAATACACCGCCAGCTCAGTCATTTCCAGCCGAGGACTGCAGTTTCGTGCTTATTAGCACTCATCAACCCGGCATAGGAAAGTGACTGAACTGAGACCGGAGATGGAAAAATTTCATGTATTTCTGTTTTAGCCCTGGCTAATGGGCGGTAGTTTATTGAATATATTCAAATACTCATCAAATACTCAAATCAACATGTGCTCATTTTTGAGTAAGTAATCATTTCAAAATTGAGTATTAACCGAATTATATAGTCATTTTTGAGCATGAAACAATTTAGCACACAATTTGAAAACATTAGGACTCATATTTGAAACAAAAGGTTTTAAGAGAATTCGAAAGTATGAATGTACTCATTTTTGAAGAGTTCATTTTTCTCTGTGAAGCGAACGCCAATGAATCAACTTTCGCTTCACCAACATCATAGAACTGCTCGTAAGGTCTAAGTTACGATCCAGTAAAAAAGAAAAAACTATTGTTTTTGTCCAAAGAATCCATTCTGGTCAGAGACGATAGAATAATCCATTAAGCAAGGTTGACCTTCACCGTTTTTGAATTCCACTTGCATTTAAGAAAGGATTATTACACAAGCGCATTCATTCACGGCACAGCGGGCTGATGAATTCCCTTCATTAGAAACACAAAATAAGTAAGTAGATGTGCTTCCGTTGAGAGGTAGCGTCAAGTTTCTTCTGCGCCCACAGATATTATTCTAATGAAGATTCGTGGTGTCATTTCTCGATTTTCTTTGCTTCCTTTGAGTTCAATGAGTTTGAAAATGACGAACATGAATGACACGGCGAACTGATTTGGGGACTGGGAGGGGAGGGGGGGGGGGGTCAATCACAAAAGAAAATGTTGAATGCAAGGAATCCAGCTTCTGGTCTTGGTGGATCATTATTAAAATATGAGCACAGAAATCGGAAGCGGTGGGGGTCATGTGTGTGCAGGGTTTCCTTGAAATGAAGTAGAGGCGGGAGGAATTGAGTCGCCCCGAACTTAACTTATTTGGAGGCAGAAAATTATTCGGCAAATCAAAAGTTTTCAATGATTTGCCCTCGCCACGGGCAGCAAATTTACCATATTTCTGTGTTGTTTTCGTTGAAACTCGATGTAAAACGTGAAGAAAGGAGCGTATGGGCGACAGTTTAAAGATTTGCCTCCGGCTTAGAAAGGTCGAAGATCCGGTGCTGTGTTTACGCAATGTTTTGGTATGAGCAAAAAGTTCCAAAAATAATGAAATATTACCCGTCGTAAACTGTATTTTTCAACAACAGTATTATTCAACTTTACTATGCGTTTTTTTTTTTTTTTTTTGAAACCTTTCAAGGATTTTTGAAGTGAAAACTTCTTTTGGCTCGTTGAGCATCTTTGAGGTGGGGGAAAATCATTCATTTGGCGACACCGTCACCTCACCGACATTTGGAACACAGCGCATGCGCGGCTTCTCTCAGTTCCGAGGGAGGAGAGCTCAGCGACCCAATTGACAAGGGGCCCGCCTTGGCTCTCGGCGGCCCTGAAGGGTTAGCAAGACTACGGAACTGGTATGTCAGCCTTTGGAGGAGGCCCAGTTTGAATTGAAGTAGTGCATAATAGAGTAAAATCAGATAAATGGGAGGGGATGACAAAACTGACATGAGCCCAGCCTGATCTCTCTGCTGTCAGTTGAGATTAATTGCCTCCCTTCCTCTCTCCGGTCCTGAAAACTTATGATGTTAAATTTTTGTTGTTTTCTGATAAAATTTGCAATGCGAATACACCCTTTGCTGCCTCCCCGCCGGAAAAATTTCAAATGAGGGCCTTTGGCGTGTCGCAGTTCATCCCGCTATGACAGCACCCTCGATGCACCGCATTTTTCGTTGCATCTTTTTCGAATGATATCGAAACAAAAACATTCCTTCGCAGTTCTACGAGGAGAAACTGTCTGAGCGCGTGTCATAAATTGCTTTTCCTGAAAAGAATACAACAAAGCTCGACTTTTGTTTTTTAACTAGAGGACAAAGGGGATTGATTTACGAATAGAGCCATTTCTTTTTCTTGTCAGCGGGACGAGAAAATACAACGGGCAATGTGATGACATGGCTGTTCGCTCTTTTGGGTCAAGGCGGATGAAGTATAACATTTACTTTCAATTGTATTTATTTGATCCAGCTGTTTTTACACAACATTTTTAAACATCACTATAAAAACCCAGTGTTTGCAAAGAGGGGTTTGATATTCAAACCTTTTTATAGCTTGGCATATTTTAGATACATTATGTATTTGGTTTACATATTAAAAAAAAAAAAAAACAGCCCAGAACAAAGCAGCCATAACCAAGAGGCAAGGGCATCCCGAACTTAATTTTGAAGTGGGCGAAAATTCTCAACTTGCTGAATGGAACTCCAAGTTTTGACGAATGATGATAATTTTGGCGAATGGAACTCCAAATTTTGCCGAATAATGATAATTTTGGCGAATGGAACTTCAAATTTTGCAGAAGGTTGATAATGTTTCCGAATCGGCGGACAAAATTTGCCAAATAAGGAAATTTTAAAGAGGCCACAGTGACCTCCCGTGGTCTTGTGACCTTCCGTCGGGGCAGTGGCTTAGCAACATCAAAACTGAGTGTGGACAACTGAATTTTGCGAGACCCCTGATTATAACTAAAAATTACATTTATTGGTGCGGAAAATAATTTTATTCATTTATTTACTTTGTATGCCAATACAGGAAATGCTTAAGCTTGTAAGGGCTTGAAAGGAACTTAAATCTCCAATGTTGACCCATAATTAACATCTTTCTTTGCTTCTCGAAAAACAAAAATTAATTTCTTAAGATCCATTCTACAATCTTATCTCTGCAGTCGTACGTTTCGAGTTTTTAAATATTTTATTTAAAAACTCGAAATTTTCCTCATCTAGATCGATCATAAGTGAAAGAACCAATGGCTGGCTGTTAGTTACTAGATTATTATGCATTAGCACGACAAAACTTACACTAATGAAATGTTCTGCTTTTAGTCTAACTAAAGTAATCTTTAATTATTGTATCTTAATCTAGTTAGCCGCTTTAGCAAATAAAAATAATACAGCAGACAGCCTATCCTGACCCCAAGACACTTTTCAATTAAAATGCCTCAACCTCAAAGCCGAATACGTGTTCAATGAATAATTTAAATAGTAGGGTAGATCGGAGCACGTTTACGCATGGGGCACATTTACGCAGTGCCCTTTTTACTTTCTTCTATATTTAATATATAGAAGAAAGTATTGGATTCGGGCAAATTTTCGAATTTCGAATTTTGACGGATTCGAACGTTTTGAGGTGTGCTGAGTTCATTTCGACTATTTTTGGAAAATGTCTGTCTGTCTGTGTGTGTGTGTGTGTGTGTATGTATGTATGTGTGTGTGTATGTATGTGTGTCACGTCTGTGTGTGACCAGTTTTTTGTGGCCGCTCTACAACAAAAACTACCGCATGAAATCGAACGAAATTTGGTACACATATGTGCCCCTATGTGAACTTGTGCCCATTAGTTTTTGGCGCGAATTCCTCCAAGGGGGGTGGAGCAATGGGACGTTTTTCGAGTTACGCGTGCTTGCTATTCCTCAGGAAGTAACTGGCGGAATCAAACAAAATTTGGTCCATATGTTGGTATTAACAGGAACAGGTGCTGATTCAATTTTGGTGTCAATAACTCAAACGGGGGTTGAGCTATAGAACGTTTTTTGTCGTCAATTGTGACTGCTGTATCTCAAGAAATAATGAACGGAATGAAAGAAAAATTTATCGGCAAGTAGCCCTTAGTGGGTATAAGAACTGATTTTATTTTTGTGTCAACAGCTAAAAAGGGGGTAGCGCAATCACCCGTTCTTTTTTTCCATTTTGAGTGCCCTATCTCAAGAAGTAATGCTACGTTCTGGTTGAAATTTGGAATATATGTGAATCCATATGTAAACAGGCTTTGGTTCAATTTTGACGCCGATCGCTCCAAGAGGTGTTGATTTTTTTTTTTTTTTTTTTTGCGAATAAAAAAAATATTTTTATTAATGCAACAATAAGAAAGATAAATCGTAATAGATTGTCGTCTGCGTATTTCTCGTGATTTTAATTGTATGAAAATGATAGGAAATATTATCTCAATGATTTAAAATTTTTAACTGTTGCCATCTTATGTTTGTTAACAAATAAAATATTTGTAATTAATTCAAGCAAGGCTTTTAAAATAACTTTCAATTTTCGCTCTTTGCTTTGCTTTTTCAATAATTCAGACATTGGGATAGTCGTCAAGTTTTTGCATGTGTAATTTTGTTTCTGTTAGGAATATTGCTTCCTCGTCAAGCATGGGGAGGGATCAGAAAAAAAAATATATAGAAGAAAGTTTCGTGATGGCCACAACATACTAGTTGGAAAATGTCTGTCTGTCTGTGTGTGTGTGTGTATGTGTGTGTGTATGTATGTGTGTCACGTCTGTGTGTGACCAGTTTTTTGTGGCCGCTCTACAACAAAAACTACCGCATGAAATCGAACGAAATTTAGTACACATATGTGCCCCTATGTGAACTTGTGCCCATTAGTTTTTGGCGCGAATTCCTCCAAGGGGGGTGGAGCAATGGGACGTTTTTCGAGTTACGCGTGCTTGCTATTCCTCAGGAAGTAACTGGCGAAATCAAACAAAATTTGGTCCATATGTTGGTATTAACAGGAACAGGTGCTGATTCAATTTTGGTGTCAATAACTCAAACGGGGGTTGAGCTATAGAACGTTTTTTGTCGTCAATTGTGACTGCTGTATCTCAAGAAATAATGAACGGAATGAAAGAAAAATTTATCGGCAAGTAGCCCTTAGTGGGTATAAGAACTGATTTTATTTTTGTGTCAACAGCTAAAAAGGGGGTAGCGCAATCACCCGTTCTTTTTTTCCATTTTGAGTGCCCTATCTCAAGAAGTAATGCTACGTTCTGGTTGAAATTTGGAATATATGTGAATCCATATGTAAACAGGCTTTGGTTCAATTTTGACGCCGATCGCTCCAAGAGGTGTTGATTTTTTTTTTTTTTTTTTTGCGAATAAAAATAGTTTTATTAATGCAACAATAAGAAAGATAAATCGTAATAGATCGTCTCGTATTTCTCGTGATTTTAATTGTATGGAAATGATCGGAAATATTATCTCAATGATTTAAAATTTTTAACTGTTGCCATCTTATGTTTGTTAATAAATAAAATATTTGTAATTAATTCAAGTAAGGCTTTTAAAGTAACTTTCAATTTTCGCTCTTTGTTTTGTTTTTACAATAATTCAGACATTGGGATGGTCGTCAAGTTTTTGCATGTGTCATTTTGTTTTTGTTAGGAATATTGCTTCCTCGTCAAGCATGGGGAGGGATCAGAAAAAGGAAAAATATAGAAGAAAGTTTCGTGATGGCCACAACATACTAGTTTCAAAACGAATTATAACTGGAGGGTCAACAGTCATAACAGATTGATGCTATGCTTGCATAAGTTTTTAAGCATCAGTCGAGCTTCGGTCTAGCATGCAGAAATAATAATCTGTTTTTTACCAAGTTGGGTAAGTTTTGTGTTGAACGCTTTGGAAGAGCATTTTGTGAATAAATAATAGTTAAAAAAGAACAAACACATAAAAATTAGCAGAATTTTAACCTTTATTGAGATTTGTACTTGTATGAACTGAAGTGTTATAATTTTTTTTTTTTCACGTTAAATCCAAACTTGGCAAGTTTATGCGTCGACGTCGGAGCACCTTCACGCACGTTCTTACGGTGTTTTTACTTCCAAACGTGACCTGACGCTTTTTTCGCTCCGAACTGTCTCAAACCTTTTTAGTACTTTCAGGCTCTTTAGTTTTAAAAATAGCCATTTATTTTTTAATTGAGTTACAGATTTGTATCTTGTAGGTTACAATCATGTAGTGCTGTCTTCATGCCCATTCAGCTTTTACTTTACACACTATTCAGTCTGCAATAAATGTGCTTTATTTTAACGATATTAAGACATTAATTCGCGCAAGAATCTAGTCTAGTCAATATGAATAGAAAAGGGGAGCCCCATCTAGCTCTGAACCCTGCCCGACTGGCACTCAGAAATAAAGACTAAAGGCAATTTATTGTTTTGAAAATAAAGTTTGTAAAGAATAAAAAGCATCTAGGGAAACTTTTTCAGGTGTATACGCAGGTTAAAATTTGACTCAACTTAATATATAAGAATTCAACCAGTGCAAATGAGAGGCCATGTCGGCCTAGCCGAATGCTAAGGGCCGACCCTTGGAAGAGTCCGAGTGTCCGAGTCGGAATCGGAATTATTTAATTTTGTTTTATGTAGGGAGGGGGCCCGGCGACCAAATTTGACTAGGGAATTCGTATTGGTTCTCGCCAACCCTGAATTTAAACATAATATAATCATTGAAAAAAATGATCTTTTCGAGCGTAAAATTGAGGATTTTCTCATAAACTGCAACGTTATACGTTTGTGAGGAATGGTGCGTTGCATCCTACCGCATAAATGCTAAAGGAGATTAAAAACACGGCATAGGATATATCGTATTTACCCCGAATTATCCGGCCTGCCGCAAAATTCGGGGGTCACCAAATTTTCAATAACACTTGCCTGGTCCTTTCCAACATGCCGGAAAAATCGAGGTTAGGAAATAAAAATTAATACTGTAAAAATATATGTTCAGCTTAAAAATGAGTATAAGTTTCTATACATAATCTTATTAGTATTAATAAACAGCTTAATTTTGTAAAAAATATTTAATAACAATGTCATTTGTTATTTTAGCAAGCAAAATATTGTTTAATAACAAATAATTTTATAAAAATCAAATTAAAGCTAAGTAAGCAAACATTTAAGCAGTAAGTTACCCCCCCCCCCCCATAAACCAATGCTAAAGAATTTACCATAGCTGTTCAATAAATAAAAATTAAACTTATCTCTCTAAAGGGAACCTAAAATAATTTGACAAGAAACATCCAACGTTGTTTAGCACAAATAAACAGATTACAGAATACACGTGTTTCAGGGTTTCAAGGAACCCTTTTTCAATTCAAAGGTGTGAACTTCTAGATGTAAAAGCATCAAGTAAAAGCCTGTAGAGTAGCAGTCGAATTATTATTGAAAAGTTTTTATATAATAATAATATAATTCAATAATAATTAGATGCAGCAGTAACGATGATTGTTTCTGAATTGATTACTTTATTGGCAAATAATTAAATCCATTAATAACAAGCACACAGATTTTTTTTTTTTTTTTTTTTTTGAAAGAAGGTTACTTTCGGTATTTATTTATTTTTTTCCTTATTGTGGTTTGCTTTCTGATTGGAACTGAATGGGGAAATTTACTTGTTTCGTTGCAAAATAAACCTCAAACTATCCGGCATGCCGGAAAATTCGAATTTCCCGGCATGCTGGTCCTCCTCGCTATTCTCTGGCATGCTGGATAATGCGGCGTAATACGGTATTGTAAAATAGTACAAATGTGTTAAAAGGAGAGTTAATTTATAAAAGAAAGAGAAAAGAATGTTACAGAAGAAAATTACAGGGTTGACTGCAATTTTCACAGATCGACCACGTACTAAAACTAGCCGTCCGGGAGTGTCTTTAGAACAGTGGCAGATTTACAGATTGGGGGGGGGGGCGTCTATCACAGAACAATGAAAACACTTATCCTTTGCATTTTTATATCCCCGTGACATGGTAAATCCGCCACTGGAGTAGACGATCGTCTTTTTTTCGACGGCCAACTTTCAAAGTTATGATGACAAAATGACTCGATTCTTTTTTTTTTTTAGAAGAGTGGCAAACTTTCTAAAATAACCCAGGTGATTGAAATGCCATGGATCTTGGCACTTATTCTCATAAAATATTCCAGTGATTTTAACTCAGACAGAGTAAATTTTCACTCCTTCCCAGTTTCGAAAACGCACTTTTCTTACAGAAGTAAATTTAATTCCTTTTGCGAAGCGATTATTTTCACTCCTTTTGGTAAGTTACTTTCACTTTTTTAAGACTCAATCGATGTACTAAATGAGTAGTAGCATTCCGTTTTGAAAAGCCGATATTTTTTTTTTAGACCAAAATGGGATCTTTTCAGAAATTTCAAAAGTATTTTTTTCTGAAAGAGCATGCTTTAAAACATAGGATCTGACCACTTTTTAAATAATTCGACTAAGTTTAATATTTAAAAATATATATTTTAATCGGTGCGCATTTATCATTCTGCAGATGACATCAAAAATGATGAAATTACATTCACTGATGCCATTCGCAGATAACAGTATTCAATTTGGTTCTTTACTCACATGTGTTGCCAACGGCAACAATATGGTTGATGGCAAGCGTAGAGCGCAATATTTAATTCGCTTCTTGATTATCGTAACGTGGAAAGGCGATAGACAGATGCGCCAAAGTACATCATGTGTGACGTCATAAAAACCACGCCTTATTTTCAAAATCGGACATTGTAAAAAATTAATTAAAAACTAATCGTTGGGAATATGAAAGTTTTTTTCGCTCTGTATGTGTGTGTTTTTTTTTTTTTTTTTTTTCTGCTTATTCTATCAATTTCAGCGACTAAAAGTAGTACTTTTGAGTAGAGGAAACAACCCCATTGGTAGAATGATTTCACTCTCATTCGGAGAAACTTTTTTTAAAACGTATTTCCAGAAAAAGGTGCCAATTTTAAAAATATAAATTGGTTTATAATATATTTTTTTTCTTTTTCTTAAAAAACATTTCCTGTGTACTTGGATCTAAAACTGTTTTTAAAAATTTTACTTTATTTAAAATAAAATACTTCAATTTTTAACACAAGAAAAAAATCTTATGACATAAACACATAACATTTAGTAATCTTATAGTAAATAATAATTGGTACGGAGTTATTGATATTATGTTATTTTTTACAAAAGGAAAAAAATGTCAGAACTTACATAAAAAAACACATAATAATTACTTTTTTTAATGTCATGCATCTCTGAATCTATAGACTGGAATAAAATGAAATAAGAAACACATACGGTTCAAAATAAATAGACTTAAAACTTTGAAACGATATATATTCCTGGTGTGCCTTTAACATTAATATTTTAAAAATTACATCAATCCAAATTAATAAAAAACAATAATGATACGTATGAAAGTTGGTTACACACATAAACATATTTGATTGATTTAAAAATACAATAGTACACACACACACACGCACAAAAAAAAAAGGAAAGAAAAAGAAACAAAGAAAGAAATACTAAAAATAATTTTTGCTCCAATTATTCAATTTTCGTTCTTCAAAAGCAAATCTTGATGGTTTGAAGCGAAATTACTAGACTATTTAAATTAATTAAAACACGTTTTGCGTGAATCTTCCAGTACTTTACTTTAAAATATATCACGGGACCTCATCGTTGCTTTTAAGAAATGAATGCTTCACTCTCTCTCTCTCTCTCTCTCTACGTTTTATCTATTCTCAATTGACATTATCACAGTAAAAAATTTCATTACAAAAAACAGAGCTGACTTTCTTATTGCCCTTCGGCAAACGGGCTAAATATTTATTTTAGTTCTCGCTCAACAATAGGTTAAAATAAGTATTAATCATTTGGGAGATGTAACCTTCCACTGTTTAAAGTAATTAATCAATTAACAAAAACATTTCCGATTCAATCCATCGCGCTTCGAGAAACCATGCTTGCCACAACTTAATTACACACAAAAAATTTGATCAAAATCAGTCCAGCCGTTTAAAAGCCGCACAGTGACAAATGTCCGCACAGAACATTTTTATATATTAAGATAGATGGTACAATAAGCAGATGACAAAACAGTTGTGACATGTAGACATAACTCCTTTATTATGTTAGGCAAGGGTACATATTACTTTTCATACGGTCTACTGACAGGAGGACAATGACCAGATTCGAACTGTGAGGGGGGAGACTATTTCATTAAGCTCTTGATACGTTTAGTTATATCACTTTATCGGTATATATCCATAGGCAACAAGCTCAAGATAGATTAAATATTTTAATTTTCAAAAACACATTGAAAATACACAAAAAACAAGTCCTGACCGCATTTGTAGAATGGGGTCGTTTCCAAAATTTTAAAAGTATTTTTTTTCTGAAAGAGCATGCTTTTAAGCATGCTAGGATCTGACCATTTTTTTAAATAATTTGTTTAAGTTTAATATTTTTAAAAAAATTACTTAAATCGGTGCGCTTTCATTCTTTAAGCTTCTGCCGATGACATTACAAATGATGATATGCCATTCACAGAGCAAAATATTTAATTCTCATCTTTACTCACGTGTATTGGCAACGATATGGTTGATAACAAGACTCGACGTTAAATCCCGGTTATCACAAATTTGCCATTTCAACTGCGCTTGCGCGCGGACTTTGCTGATTTCGAAACTCTTGCTCAAATTAATGGAAAACATTTAAATTTGTTAATATAAGATAAGAACAGATAAAAATTAGAAATTACAAAGCTGTCTTTGATTTAGTTTTTACGCCTCGGTAAAGATTGAGTTTTGCGTCTTAATTATTAATGGATTCGGAGCCTGATTTTTCTATCAAACAAAAGGCCCTTTTCAGGGCCAAATTTTTAACCTCAGAAGAGCGTACTCGATCTGCAGCATCACTTCCAATACAAAGCGGAACCCTCAACCTAAATACAAATATATAATACTAAGCTGTTTACGCCTGACGTAAAATATCCGCAAAAGACGGATATTTGTAATATTCCAATCATTTCTGAAGTACATAACGTGTTTTACGTTTACGTTAAATAAATATTTCCAAACCAATAAATATTGAAGTGTAATTTTTCTCTTTTCTTTATAAAGATTATCAGTTATTCATATCCGTAGTTTCATATAATGTATCCCGAAATCGCTGTGAAAATACTCTAATCGCATTCATTAATTTGTTGAGACTCAAGCACAACCTAAATATGGACAAGCAACACGAAAAAACAGAAAGCCCAAAAAAGCGAAGTCCGCGCGCAAGCGCAGTTGAAATGGCAAATTTGTGATAACCGGGATTTAACGTCGAGTGATAACAAGCGTAGAGCGCAATTTAAATTCGCTTCTTGATTATCATAACGTGGAAACGCGATAGAAAGATGCGCAAAAGAGCATCATTTGTGACGTCAAGAACACGCATTGTTTGAAAAATCGGACATTTAAAAAAATTAATTAAAAAATGACTATTGGGAAATGAAAGTATTTCCTGGGTTTATGTCATTTATTTATTTTATTATTATTATTATTATTATTATTTTGCTTATTCTATCGATTTAAGTGACACAAAGTACTACTTTTTACTGAAGGAAACAACCCCATTGTAGAAGAGGGATAGTGAATTTCGATAGTGATCCCTGATGCGGTGTAAAATATAAAGAATAGATATCTGAATAGGCAAACCAGATAAGAAGCTATCGTGACATTGAATGTTTTCGTTATAAGCCGAATTTTAGAAGGCCATCACTTTTTTTCCGTAAAGTGCTGCAATATGTCTGCCTTAGCGTGCAGTCCTTTTAACTGAGTGAGCGATGCTCAAATGAAATCCGAAAAAATAAGGTCTTGTTTTTGAATTTAGTTTATCCTTTGAGTTTTTCCTTCAGCGAATTGAATTCCCTTGCGAGAAGGAGGAGCAGGCAATGCAAAAAGAGAGCAAAATATAACAAAGAAAAGAGAAGGAGAGACTCTCATTGGTATGGAGGCAGTTGACCAAATTTGAGATAAAAGAACAACAAATTTGCAAAATAGAACAGAAAATGCAATGAGTATGTTATTGCAACAAGAATATGCGTATTTGTATGCTGCAAAATTTAAAATTGTACTAATAACTTTTGTTTTTAAATTTGTCGAAAATTATGCTTTTGGTTCGCAGTCCTCGTCTAATATCTGAGCTGAATGGTTCATAGGGACTCTAATCAGATAGATAGATAGAAAAATATGCTTTTGAATTTTCTTCTTCTTCCATTGTTTCATATGCTTCAGAACGAATAAAAGTTAATGTCTTTATGTTTTCGAACAGCATTTTTTAACGACGACAACACCTGTTTCCATTTTACTCAGCAATGAAACTACTCAAACCATCTAAAAAGGTTGGAGGAGTTGCAACTTTTAAGCATTTATCGCTTTTGTAATTTTTAATGAAAATAAACTATTAAGAAATCAATTTAATTTTTTCTCTTGAATCATTCGCATAGATTGACTCATTGTAATAAAAACTAAATTTATTTCAAATTATAACTACAGAGAGGCTATAGTTTATTTTTTTTAAACTTTACTTCGCTTTCTATTGGCGACTTTTGCGAAACAAGGAAATGTTTTGATGCCAACTCTATGGAAGTTTTGATCTTTACGTTGGTGCTTTCACCGACTGGTACTCACTGTCTGGGCGATATATCTTGGAACTTGTTTATCAACAACATACACCTCCCCTTTTGAAGTCTCAAGTCAAAATGTTTTCTTGGATATTAAATTGTTTTAGCTGAGCGTAGTTGGCTTTCAAGTAAGAGTTTTGATTGTATTATTACCCTATTCTGCTCATATTTTGTAAGGTGAAGAGTTAATTTGTTCTTTTTAAAATAAATCTTGTGATCATAGCTTGACTTGACGAAATTGATTGAATGATTTGTAACAATTAGCCTTCGGGACTCATATTTTGCAATTTTTATGAACTGTATCAAGGAAAAGTGTTTTTCTTTGCAAGTTTGGTAGTCAATAAATATTGCAGATCAAAATATCTTCGATTCACATCCCTATTGTGCATTCTATTTGGTATATTTCATACTGACTTTTTTTGCTACTACCTCAATTAACTTTGCTTTTTCTTAAAGTTTGCCACCTGTTTTTACCCAATGTTTCTTCTATTCATCCTAGTAAGCTGTTTCTAGTTGTGTATCTTGCTCTTACAGGCACAATTTTTGATGTCTTGTATGTTAATTGAATTTATGTTCCATTGAAGAATGTGTTATTGAAGCATTTATTTTTCATCCTAGTTTGTAAAATTTTCAACTTTATGTAAGTTGTGGTGATCAAATCTTTATCTTTAATCATTCGGCAATAAAAATATGTTATAGCTGTGTATTCTAATTCACATTCTAGCATTTTATATAACTTCATTAATGAAGCTCTTTATAATGAGGGTTAGAAGCAAAGCAATTATTAGTTGTATTAACCTAAACATTTATGTAAAATTAGAAATAATGTTTAATTGCACATAACTACGTTCGGGGTTACAAGTAACCTTTCCTTTTTTAGTGCGAAAAAAGTGCGATTTGACCCAAGCTTGGCTCTAAGATTGACTCCTAAGTTTGATAACTTAGTTAAAGTCACATAGAATCTCTTAAGATTTTTTCCCAAAGGTATTGGGGATTTGGTCATTTAGAACTTTCACATGATGCATTTATAATTCTTACTCCTTACCATAGATATTTTTTGATCTGCCTTCAAGCATTTTTTACTCAATAAAAGTCAAAAATATGCCTCCAAAATTTAGTCTGGTGTATTTTTATGCAAAAAATTTAGGTCTCAACATTTGAAGTGTTAAAATTTGAAAGATTGTATGTGTATTCTTTCCCTGTTATCTTCTATTTCATCTTTGAAAATGTGTTTCTCTATGGAATAGTAGATTTTACTTTTTATGCTTTTCACTATTTTCAAACATTTTATTCCACTAAAAAAGTTTTCAGTGTTTTCTTGCTTTTAAAAACCCCTAGCGATATCTCTGCTCCTGACTATTTTTAACAGCTCATTTCAGTACTGGATCTAGGCAGAAGCCAAGCTAGACCTTTGCTCTGGACGGTACTATCATGCTATTTATATGTTCTTGTCATTAAAGCTTGATGTAAAAGTTTGAAAAAAGATGGTTAAGGGCGGCAGTTCTAAGATTTCCCCCGGCTTGGAAAAATCCAAGATCCGGCACTGGCTTGATTAGATCATATTCAATTTTAAAACTGAAATATCTTTCGAAATCTTCTATTCCCCTTCTTCTATTCCCCTTTTGGAGAAAAAGTTTCCCCGTACAAGACAAATTGTCATGGCTCAAGCAAATAATTTCCATAGTGAGCTTGGTATAGAGATGAACTGTGAATATGTTTGATTTGATTTGATAACACACTTTGAGGTCTTTAGCTATTCTCAACAGAGAAGGTTTATACCTTCAATAATTCAATGTTTTTCCAAAGTTTTTATTCTCAGAACAATTCAAATGAAAGATTTACAATACATGAGAATGAAAATACACCCAGGGCGGGGTAGGAATTGAACCCACACCTCTGGCTTAGAAGACACAGCGTCTACCATAGCGCCACCGAGGCCCCACTGTTAGTACAGTGCTGGATGGTTTACGCATTTCGAACAAAGGCACTGCATTAGATTCATAAGACTGTGGCGAAAAAGCTTCAGCAGATATGGAAGCTGCAGAGACTTATGTGGAAGAAGTTTTGTACCTAGTGCAAACTAAAGATTGGACCGTAGACCAAATAACGTTGATGAGACAGGATTGTATTTCAAATATCTTCTAGAGACTACATTTCAGAGTTACTTCAGAAAAAAATCATCCAGGTGGTTTCAAGGCAACTAAAGACAGACTTACATTGTCAGCTTGAGCAAACATAGTGAGCAACTGTAAAGAAAAAGTCGCAGTAATCTAAAAAATCCCTGGCCATTGAAAGGCATTAGGTCTAGCCGGTCAGCAAACAAGAAGGTCTGAGCTAGACTGGAAATTTTCACAGAATGGTTCTTGAAGGAATTAGTACTTAGGGCCCATGCACACTGTAAATTGGTAGGCTTAGCCAATGACTCTAAAACAGGGTTTGTGATTTTTTTGATTTAAATCGGATTTTTTTTAATTCAAAAATTTGTAGATATTTATTTTCTTTACATTTTCAATATAATATACTTCATATTAGATGAATCCATATAGCTTACTTTTAAAATTAAGATACATTCTCTAACTATTCAATAAATTTTTAAGACTTATAAATATACGTTATTATGCTTAGATAAGATGTAATTTTGTTTTAGGCTTTCCGTAAAGATAAGGTTCGATCATCATGTATGTTTTTAGTGTAAAATAATGTGTTGAACAATTACTTTTCTTAACTATATTAATCACGGTAAGTAAAACTGAAAATTTTTATTTTGTTCTAAATTCATTTTGGAGTAAAAGCAATATTGCAAAGTGAAAATCTGTCGCACACAGAAAGAGGGATCTATGTAGTTTTACCTGTTGAAGTTAAGATAGTATGGTGCAGTGTAGTTAAATTTAGAGCCCAACACATTCTAAAAATGCGAAATTAATTCATAAAAACAAAATCAACTCATTCTGATGTTAAAAAAAAAAAAATCACTTGACTCAAATCAATTGATTTAAATCATTTATTTAAAAAAAAAATCACTTGATTTTAATCATGATTTAAATCAACAAACCCTGTTCTAAAATTGTGCTTTCTGGACAATTGCACCACCTGCCAGCAGCTCTCCTAAGCTCTGACAACGTTAGCGTTGAATATCTTGTTATCAATGCAGCAAATGAAGGAAAACCATCCAGGATTTTCAGAAAGCTTTCAGTGTTGAAGAAGCAATCTGGTTGTCCACAAAAGAATGAGTTTGTGTTTCGCATGACACTTTAATTCGTGCATGGCACAAGGGCAGCCATATAGGTTGGCAAGTGGGGGCTCAAGCCCCCCCCCCCTCCCCTGTGAAATGAGAACTTCTTTGCTTGCCTTGCTTGACTCTTTTCTTTGCAAAAATGTAAAAAAAATTCTTTTCCACCCATTAATGAATAAGTAATTAAAAATGTCAAATTTTAATATCTTTAATCTGTACTGAAATCAGTTTCCATGGGGAAAATATTCTGCTAAACCATGGGGAAAATTTCTGAGCCCCCCCCCCCCCCCCCCCCCCGTTAAAATTTTGCATATGGGCGCCCATGGCATGGCATAATCTAAATAGTGACGTCTCTCTTTTTTGAGGATGATTCCGATGAGCCTTCTTTAAAGGATTTAAAAGAACAAAAGAGAAAAAGCTTCAAAGTGTCCATCATGCAAACTCTCGGAAGTGGTTAGAGTGGGATCTGTTTTCAGAAACTGGCATTAAGGAATGTTTTGATGTCAATAAGGATACTCCTATCATTAGTGACATGACTAATCCTGAAATAATTCAGACAGTGCTACACCTGAAGACATGGAGGAAGACAAAAGTGAGTGTTACGACGTTGTACCTATGCTATCCATCGAATGTTGCGTTGAAATAACCGATAGCAGACATGGAGCAGAAGTCTTTCATCGACGAATCCCACATAAATGGGGTGCCCAAAATTCAGCAATTTTTGTTTATTGAGCCTAAACACAATTATTGCCATTTAAAACTTGTTGAAAATTTCAAAAAATATGTTTTATGGGTAAGTTTTCAGTTAAAAAAAAAGAAATTGTATGTCTTATGAATAAATTTTTAGGTTGATAAATGCTTTTCTTTTCATATTTCTGAATTTATACGCAATTACATAGTATTTTTGTTTCATTGTGAAATGCATTTCTAGTTATTAATGTCATTTGCTTTTTATAAACTATCAATAAAGGATGTTTTTTAACAATCCGGAAAAACATTATATAGTACCGGCCCCGCTTAATGAAATATTGTGGGTTCTAAGAAATATTATTCAATTAAGCGGGATATTTGATTAAGCGAAGAAACTTTATTTACCTTTCTAAATTGACAATATTTGTCTTAAAACATATTAATAATAATAAATCTATAGCTATGTAAAGAAAATAATTAATGTTATTGGGAAAAAGTTTTTGAAACAAGCTAAATAAATAACAAAAATAGTTTAATAATTAGTATATATTTATTACAAGTACATATGAAAATTATAAAAAGTAGCTTACAACTTAAGTTATCAAATCATTCTTTTGTCGCCGTTTTTCATTACATTATTTTTTGAAAAATTCCATAATAAGGTTTTTTTCTAACTCCCTTTTCCCCCTCCTTAACTACTGTATCTTTCATTTCATTTATCGAATCATCATCAAAAATGTGCATATTTATTTGTGTTATTCAAATTAATTATTGACTGCTCTTTTTTTTCCGTTTTGACGAAGACAAAAGGAATTTGATAGAAGAGTGGAAATGTTTTGATGGATTATAACTGTTATTTTTCTCACGTGTGGGGGATAAATAATACTTTATGTTTTAAGGTCAATTGTTCTTATTTATATTTTTCTAATTTATTCAAAATTTTTCTCACTAAAAATATATGTGAAAGCTGATCAATATTATTCATTATTCGGGGAAATTATTCGATTGAGCGGGAATCTATAACATTGCATCTATGTGGAAATACTCGGTTCCAGGAGGTTTAGCTGGGTATTGGTTTTATCTGTTACCCGATTAGCTGAGCTGACAGTATTCAATTATCTGGAATCGCAATGGTCCCGAGTATCCCAGGTAATTGGTTCTCTACTTTAGTAAGAATGTATTGACCTTTTAGAAGGTGTTGTATTATTAAAAAAAAAAAGAAAAACTTCAATTTTTGTGCAATTTCCGAGATTTTTCAAACTTTAAAAAGACATTTGAGACACCTCTAGATATTGTCCAAATGAAGTGAAATTTTGTACATCTGCTTTTTTGTTCATTGGTACAAGATAAGGGGTGAGAGCAGCAAAGTTTAAACTTTCAGAAAACTCCCTATTCGTGTCACATTATTAAATAATATAGAAGTTGATTCATATATATTTTCCCAAAACTCAAAATGATTGTGTAAAAGTTATTATTTTTTTCTTTAATTTTCTTTGCTTATTTTTTTTTTTTAAATGAACCAATTTTTACATGCAAAAATACATGTTGAGTACAATGAGCCAGATGCCTCACATTTTTGTTATAATATTTAAAATTTATGCATCTTCAAGGATGATTGATTTATTCTTAAATATTTAGCAAATAATATTTTCTCTTTGAATGAACATTATTCATGTATTTCATTTATTAACAGATTTTTTTTTCCAGAAATTTTTTGTGCCAACTGTCTGCCATGATGTCAGTATCATAAAATTTGTTAAGGAGAAAAATCAGAACTGTAAATATGATGAAGCAATCTAATTTACTGAAATGGGCTCATAACAGCAAAAACAATGCCAAAAATGGAAGTAAGTGTATCTTTTTCTAAAGTTTCGAGTTCTCTCTTGATAAGTTTCAAAATTTCGCTTTTAATTCATTTTTTCACTGCTGTGTTATATTGTCACTTTTTTTTCACTGTCATGTCAAAAACTCAAATTCCTTCAATTTTACAATTATTGTAATTGGTTATAACTAGTATTATTGTCAGCTGAAACAATGCATTTAATAAGAGTAATACAATAATAAGATAAATATAAAAGAAAATATAATGTATCTCTGTGCACTCAAAAACAAATACAATGGGAAACTAAGATTTTTCGTAAGAATACCTTTTGCTTTCAATCATGCATCTATGAAAGCAAGATATAAACTTTTTTCATTAATTTATCTGCAAATTTTTAAGCTAACCAATGTTTAATATTGATATTAATAAAGGATTGTTGTATGATTCACATATCTGCAGAAAATGTATCTGAACAGTAGTGGATGTATCTTTGCAAAGCATGCATGCGTGCATCTGTATTATCTAGCAATGTTAATAAGATAATTATTATAAGAATCTGGTCAATGGAACTTTTCTAGAAATAAAATTTTCACAAGACTGAGTTATTAATATGCATGAAGTTTTTGCCATTTCTAACTGTTGGCACATTTTTGCCAAAGGTGAATAAAACCAGTAAAAACTATCCTGGCAAAATGCATTTTGGCAATATTTGCCAAAGTGGCAAAAATTGATGTGCTATCTTTACGATGATCAAGTTTGAAATATTTTGTAAGACTTAGATTTTCATGTTTCTGACGGGCTCGGGAAAATAAGTGCTGTTACAGTAATTTATTCTCTATAATGTTTTAAACTTGAAATACTCAATGCATCCCTGAAACAGCAATCTAAATGTTATTTTTTTATTATTTTAATAAAAGGCTGTTCAGTTAATAAATTTGGCCATAGAGCTCATACCATCACAATTGACTCATGTCATACTCATTCCAAAATTATGCAACATTTGTTGTCCAAGTCTTTAAGTTTTTATGCTGTGCAAATTTTATTCCAAAATTAAATGTAAACATTAAAAATGATAGCTCTTTATAAGCTTATAAAAATACATTTTTTAAATTTTACAAGAACTATATTTTTTTACCTTTTCATCAGATTGTTGAAACTGTGTTCTATAAAAAAGTTTATTCCAGCAGCACTTTTTTCTAAACCATATTATTTTCTTTATATTTTTAAAGATGTGTTTTTTGACTTTTCAACTCATTGTAAACTTATCCCCTTACCGTTACAAGACCCTGACCGAGGTCAGATCAATGTCAATTTGGGAAAAGAAGCTCCAATGGTCAAATTTGGCAGTGTGCCAAAAGTGCTTTCTTTTTGGCTGTACGAACATCCTTGGGAATAAAAGTTTCACTTAAGATCTCCAATAATTAAAGTCACAGAAAAATAAACCCATCCTTAACATTATTCTAGAAAAATTAAGAATCTATCAGTACCTGCTTCAAGCGTCAATCTTCTGCCGTACTGAAGAAGTTAGAGTAGCATAGATAGATAGATACAGGACCGGATTTGGAAGTGTGGAGGCCCCGGGGCAACGAATTAGTGGAGGTCCCTAATCAGGGTTCGAAAAGATCATCATATTTTCGAAATTATACGATACTTTGATATACACCTGAATATTTTGATATATATGCATATATCCGATATTTTCTATTTTTTTTTGATCCATGAAAGTTAGAATATTTTGTAAAAAGTAAACTGTGGGGGCCCCTTTGTTGTGGAGGCCCAGGAGCAGTAGCCCCGTCTGCCCTCCCCTAAATCCGGCCCTGGATAGATACATGCATACATGAGACGGGCCAAAGTCCTCAACCAGCAGCCTCCCTTTTTTAGACCAGGCTACTAACTGGACACTACTCTCTTAATAGGCACCTTAATTTGAGGGGTGTTACTCATGGTCCATCATGTAGAGTATGCCAAAGGGCTGAAGATTGCTTAATCCATGTGCTGTGGAACAGTGACCATTTTTCTGCGCTAAGATTTGAACATTTTGGAGGCTACTGTGTGGACCCCTGGGAACTGTCTAATATGTCAGTTTGACAACTGCTGAAATTTGTTTTTGCTATCAGGCTCTACTAGAGGTCCTAGTGAGGATAGTACAATAGATCAGTGGTCAAGGTGCTTGCAATCTTTCTGAGCGCCCCCTTTTCACTTCATTCATTCATAAATGGATACACTCAGTTTTTAATAGTATTTAAAGTAGTGGTTTTTTCATGTTAAAACAAAAATTTCTAGAACTGTATGTTAGTGGCAAAAATATTCACTTTTGTGCTTTAATATGTATTTTTTTAGATATTCATGTTTAATCTTAATTCAACTATCAGACATTTGTTTGTTTCTGTTAAATTTTTAATCATACATACAGGTAATTTTTGGTTGGTTTCTAAATAGATTTTTTAAAAGTTTTAATTGTTTTTTGCCATTTAATCCCTTTAAAAATACTTATGTTTGCTCTTTCTTTAGCATCAAATAAAAGTTGGATCCATCCACCGGATGCACTACAACATGGACATGTGGCATACTTGGTTAAGGTAAATGCTTTGTTATTTGATAGAAAAATTTATCTCACTAGTTAAGTAATGAATATTATTATTTAATTTGAAAAAAATTCAAGTAAAAACTTAAAAAATAAATAAAAAGAATTATTAAGTAAAGTGGTCATTGTCACGCCCTCTTCAGTTCACCAAGAAAGCTTTGGATAAAAGAGGGGATTTAAAATGTTGCCAGCCAGGAACTCTGGATTTTATATGCGTACACACTACACAGGTACAAAACGATTACTAAATGTAGTACTGTAGTTACACATCCCAGAACTTTAATTATAAAAAATAAATGTTTTCAAAAAAAGTTGCACAAATCAGAAAATATAATGTATATTTAATAAGGTATGTTATATGTACTTTATGTACTTTGACATCTCCAATCACCTTGAGATTAAGTCACCTTGTTATTAAGGTATTACAGTAAATTTATACATATGTATATAGTTAAAAAAATTACTTAGCGAAACAAAACTTGATACTTTCCAATCCAATCACATTTGAATTTAATAGCATTTCAAAAGCTTGATTTATTTACATTGTTCCAAAACTTTCCTGGCATGTGTGTGTGTGGGGAAGGGGGGGGGGACAAAAAAGATAGGAATGTACAGATTGGTATCTGCAGAACAACTTACTCCCCTAGTATTATCTTTTAAGGCCACCCTTTACAAAATAATATTGGCAACGTTAAATATTTCAAGCGCAAGACTGTAACTATAACCATAAGGATTAATGTAATTCGAACAGTGAAAAAAATAAAAGCCGAAAACGGAATCTTTTGTTTATGACGTTTTATTTCATAGAAAGCTTAGAATTAAGCTTACGATTGTTGTAATTTTACGCTTCAGAAGTGGGATAAACAGCGTCTACAACGATAGTGACATGAGTACATTAAAGTTTTTGAAAATAATTTACATTGCGTAATGTATTTACCAGCTAGTATGTACGGTAATAAACTGTAAAACTTTTAATATGCTATTAGAAATTAAATAGGACATTTTACGGACATAAATAAAAAAATAAACGATTCTGCATAGCGTATGTAACGATTAAAACTTAGGAATACGAACTGATAAGATACTAGAAATTAAACTGACTATTTTCACCTATAGCGATTTAGTATGACGTACTTAGTTATGTTGAACTCGCAGGCTACGGTGGATGAAAATACCCAAAGTTCGAGGAACTACAACGGGTCAGTGCAAGCTCAATGGAAAAATTGTGGAGTGATCTGCTCGGGGGAAAAATGGAATTAAAAACCCATATTTAACAATCAAGAACAATTTTATTCAATAACAATAAATATATCTTAAAACTTGTAATATCAACAAGGGTAACCCACAAACATTTTGACTGAAAATAAACTCACCAAAAGAACATTCATAGGAACTATTTTCAAAAATACAGTATCATTCAGTTTTCCAAAAATTCACAGACTAGTCAACTGCTAGTCCACCTTGAGTCCAATGCCTAAAAATAGAATAGTCCTGGTAAAACTTAAAATGTAAGTCCATACCACTCAGTATATTCTTTCCTTAATACTTGGCATATCAAAACGTAAAGGCCTGATCCATCTAGATTATCCTACGTGAAAGTTGATTGCAGCCTGTACCACTTGTGGCCAGCTGCCATGCTGGACCTCCCATAGACTTAACCTCTCGGACACCAAGAATCGCCACATCTGATGAAGAACCCTCACACTCGGACATCCAGTTCAGCCAGACTTCAGGACACCTTTTAATTCAATCCAGCATGAACCTTCAACTGTCTTGTAAAACCTACATCCAACAACATCAACTTCCGTGAAAGAAGTTAATATGAAATTTGCACTGACCAGACCAACACTGAAGGGGGCGGTAACTTACTGAAAATACCATGTCTTACCTTCAATCTTTGAGTTGAACCAAACCATTGTTTCGGTCACTCATCTGGTCAGTGCTAATTCCGTATTAGCTACCAGCTTGTTTGGCACTCTTGGCTTCCTTAAGAGGTTTTCCACCTCCAGCTAAGTCACTTCCTATGCCGGGCTGATGAGTTCTAATAAGCACAAAACTGTAGTCCTCGGCTGGAATGAATGAGCTGGCTTTGTATTTCACATGTTTCTGCCTTAGCCCTGGCAGTAACTCATGACAGTAGCAGAGTAGCCTGTAAGAGCAGTAACTTACTGGATAAGAATAGTTCAATCCCAGAAATATTTACTACTACTATTTTTAGCTGCACTCAATGGTTGTATAATGATATATAATCCCCAACTAAATAGAAAGTATGACCTGCAACATGTCTTAGATAGTTAGGTTTTTCTATTAAAAGTTTTGGAGAGAACACAGTAACAAAGTACCTCTACAAAACTTGATTTTGAACATCAGGAGTGAGCAACAAAATTAAGTATTAAAGTACTCCTTTATTTGCTGTTGGGAATTTTATGCTTCACTGAACTCCCTTTGTGTCATTTAATTTGGTATAGGAATTTTTATGACCATTTCCAACTGTTCTTGGATCGCTGTAGAACAGTGACAATGGAACCACTAACCTCTTGCTCAGATACCTTTCCTGGGAACAAATTGTCAACAACGGGTCATTCCATGTCAGTTCAACCACACCCCAACACCCACCATCTCAGATTTCAATGAAACCTTGTATACTTCTACTTTTCATAGTCCTAAGTAACCTCCTAAAGTATTTCTTCTCTATTCAAAATAGTTTTTATTTTTTGACCCTTTAAAGTTTTGCAATTTTGCGTTAGTTGTCATTTACAGTTCTCTCAAAATGAACAGCAGATGTTTGCAAAAAAAAATTATTTCTCAATAACTAAAGATTAAAAAAAATTTAAAATTTTTATATTATATATTAAGATTTCAAGTATTTCAGAAAAAAATATGTCAAAAATCTAAATTTATATTCAGCAGTTTAAAAAAATTAACAAATTGAAAAATTTAAGATTTTTTCAATAAAAAAATGATTGTCAAAATTTTAATTTTTTGGCATGACGGTCTAAATTAAAATAATTCATATATATTTTTTAATGATCATTAACATGTGTGCTAAGATATAAAATGAAAATCTTTAGGGGACTTTGAGGGATTCTGCCCCCCTCCCCCCCTATTTTGATAAATGAAAAAAAGTTGATCACAGCATTACAAACTTAGTTAACCCATTCCATGACCAGCCCGAAAACCCTTAACGCGCATGCCGCAGATAACGAACGGAGTTGCTTTTTGCTACGTTGTAGTAGCACTTTTCTCCCCATTTTGCTATCGGGATTTTAATGTTGTTTTTGCTGTTCAGCTTGCATTCGAAAATCGCTTCGCTTTATTAGTTTTTAGGCACTGAATTAAATAGTGCAATAAAATACAAGGTTGCTAATATGTGCTGAAATAGTCCTTAAATTTACAGTACATAACGGGAAAATAAACAATAAAGGATAGGACAAAAAGCAATTATTTTTATAACACTAATTACTTTATTCAATTATTATTATTATTATTATTTTTTTTTTTTTTTGCTTTTACCTCAGTATATCATTTTTTTTTCTTTTTATACACTTAAGAAATCTTAAGAACTGTTAAATGTAAGATGATCTATCTTTCAAAATGGCGCAACAAAGCATTCTTCAAACAATTGACTGATCGGTACAACCTGTGAGTTGGACCTGTTGAATGGACAAAACGCTTTAATAACTGTGGGAATGATTTTCTAAGAGGATAAAGAGTATTCTTCGGTGCCTTTTGATATATTGTAACACTTCAAAACGACCCATAAACACAGAGACAGCTGCTTCTTTTATTGTAACACCGATGACTTTTAAATCCGTTCTGAGTGCCCAGATATCAGTTGCTCAAGCGTGGAAAGTATTTTAAAGATAAATGATTACAAAAGATCAAAACTTGCGGCTAATCCGCTATTTCCCTAAAGGGTACTTTTGTGCATGCAACTAAAAGCCCCCAGCTGAGAGAGGAATAACAGAGCGGGTCTGGGAGCATTGTGAGAGAGGACGATTCCCTAAGGAGGTGACCCCCCCCCCTTGGTGTCTTGTGGTCAACCCTTCCACGTTATTTTCAAAGCAAGCTTTTATGCTTATATGACGGAGCATGTCTTCAGAAGAAAAAAATGAAATCTTGCTTGAAATCGAGTCGGATTTTTTTATCTTTTTTTAAACATACTTGAATAAATTTTAGTTAGTTTCATAATTTTATTTACTAATTATGGCAATTTGATTATTGAAAAGAAACCAAATATTTAATTTTTATTTTTAAAATCTCATAAAAGAAGGTGCAATTAAAACTTCGAGCTGTTTTAAGACAATAAATAAAATCTGAAAAAGAATGGAAGAAAAGGAATGTTTCATTTCGTATGAGTAAAGCGTACAACAAAAGAACTCAAGATATTATCATTTCATTTGTACTGTCGTATCTATTTTATGTTTTGCATGGTCAACTTTTACGTATAGTCAATGCGATCGTCATAATTTTTGTTTCTGAAATTAAAAACATTCAAACCGTATCACTAAAAATCCATCAAAGGGTGCCGGGAATATAAAAAGTTATAATTTACATTTGAAAATATCGTGATTTAAAAATAAATTAATAATAAATAATAATAGTATACAAATAAATAAAAAGCGTAGTAAATACATTATAATTTTTTAAAAAATTAAAAAAAAAAATACTCGTACAAAATTAAGATATGTATTATAAAATTTGAGGATTATGAACAATTTAGTGAAGGATGCTTGTGTAAGAAGGTGGATTCTTGGTAACAAAAAAAAAAAATATATATACATATATACATATATATATTTATATTTCTGTTTATTTGCTTTATTCAGGCATAGAAATGTTCGTAAATGTGGAAGGAAATATTTTCACACTTGTTCATCAGGAGTTCAAATGCCAGAATGCTAAGAAACAAAGCTTCCACGAAAAGATAAAAATATAATGCCTGATTATTTGAAGCATTATACGTGTCCCATCCAAGAGTACTTGAAAGGTTAATACCTTAGTAAAATAAAATAAATTATAACAAGTTTCGTGAAATACTATAAGTTACATCCCATTTGTCTAAGGAAAAGAGCTTGATTACCGCTCCTCTAAAAGCACCAGAACCCAACAGAGAAGCGCAATAACAGGGTTCTGCCCCTGGAAGGATCGCCGACACATATTCGGACGAAGCAAAAACTGCTAGAAACGCCGTGACGACACAGGATCGTCGAAGGCAGTTAGGAACCATTTTCTTGCGACGAGCCTGAATCGGTCGGGGCAGTTTTAACACAAACTGCGCGGCCGATCCTGTATCGGCCGGGGCAAAGAATGGGTTAATAATCATATTAAAGAAAATTTAAATATTGAAATACATTGGTGTTTGAATTTAAATGTAAACATCTAAATACTCAAGTTTTTTTATGAATTGAAAATAATTAATAATAAACAATAAAAATAAGATATCGCGAAATTCAAAATTTTCCTACAACAATTTATGCATACTAAAAATTATTGTTGAATTTAGGGCAACATAGAAATGAAAACTTTTCATCTAATTCTAATTTATAATTAGGCAATTTATACAAAGTATTAAAAATCCTATAAATACCAGCTCATAGTTCTTAAATTCCTTTTACCTTATGTCCGTTTTTCATCTTTTCTACTAAGAAGATTATAAAAAATGTGTGTCATTCTAGTTGTTGTGTGGTGGTTCTACAGTACATCATCAGATCTAGGCTAAATACAAGTAAAAATTCCATATCTGTTCAGTAATGATTTCTCTTAGCAACTGGGCAAAGAACAGACTAAAAGACAAATTCAAAGCTAGAGGCTACTAGTTTGCAGAGCTTTTAACTTGTTTCATTAATCTAATGCCATATCAAAGTGAAACTTGGATTTGTTTATGTCTCTCTCATCTAATGGAATAACCCAAAAAAGTTTTGGTTTAACTTCGCAATTTATTGGGTGTGAGTTTTAAAATGGTTACCATTGCTCAAAATGTTTACAATTAAGACTTTGCAACAATCTCATTTGACCCTAAAAGTGTGTTTTGTTATCTTGAGTGTTTCTATGATCATAAATGGATCCTAATAAACTGGCATTTGTACAAATGACAGGTATTGTTATTTTACACTTCATTAGTAATTTTTTTAGATGTTTTGTTTCTTTTTAATATATTTGCCTGTCACCTCCCTAACTTTATGGTTACTTTACTAGCTCCCCCCCCCCAAAAAAAACAGCTGGTATTAGATGGCAGCTGATCAGCAAGCTGTATGGTTTACATTTATATTTAGTTGTTTATATTATGACTGTGAGATTGGTTACTACTTTTTATTTAAAAGACTTTCTTTTTTTTTATTCCTCTTTCAACTGCTGCATTAGTTTTATCAAGGGCAGTATGTTCTTTTAAGCCAATTTTTATTTTGTACAATTGATTTATAAACATTATATTCTAAATATACCTGTTTAAGTACAGTGAAACTTCAGTAACTGAACACACTGATAATCCAGGTAACTCGACATTTATTTTTCTTAGGGTCTGCCAAATGCTAACTTCAATGGCCCAAAACCTTTCTAACTTGACACACATTTGCTAGAATCCCTATAAGTCAACATCCAATTGCTATTCTAGTACAATTCATTCTTTCATATTGACCTTTACTCAAAATTTCAGAAAAGCTCTTTTATAGAATTCTATCTTTTATCCAGGGGAGTCAGCAACCACTCTGTGCTGTTAGTGCAATTTTAAAAGGGCAGGGTAAAATGTACCACATGGGAGGTCTGTAGAGAAAGAAGGCACCAATACAAGTTTTTTAAACAAGTGTGAGCAGGACTTGTTATCTTTAGCAGACCTGATTTAACAAAAGCTTTTATCTCTTTTCAACAATTATGTATTTATTCCTCACAAGATATTCAAATCTATTATTGATTTTATTATATATTTTTCAAAGAAAGAAAACAAAAAGAATAGAAAATTCATTTACTGGAATTAATTTTCATAATGTGAATGTTAAGTATTAATAAGTATAAGTGATACACATAGAAAAGTTTTAGGAATTAAAATTTTGGAACTCCAGTAAGTTGAGAAAAAGTTGCGAGTTAGCCGTGTCATTAAGCTGGAGAGGGGGGGGGGGGAGAATCTGGACAAAAATTCCATGCACATAATAATTTGCTTTCCAATTATTAAAAAAATATAAGAATCCATTGGATATGAGAGGCGTATAAATACTAATTTATTTCTTCATTTACTGTGACAGGAGAGGGGGGGGGGAATAATTTACTCTATTTAGAACATATTATTACTAAACAATCAGACCATTAATTTTTAAAGGGTGTCAAATATAATTTCAAGAAATTTAAAGGATGAATTTGTGGATGTGCAGCAGTAAAACTTCAATGTAAGGGGGGGGGGGATCCTGAAAGTGCTAGAAACTGCATGATTATGAATTGGTATTAAGACTCTACTTTTGTTTTAAGTTGTCTGGACTAAAATGTAGTAATTCGTATGCAGATATTGTGGTCTGCAACTTTTTAATTTCATGATATCTTATTTTCAGAATGTCTATATTTTAAACAATTTTTAACTATTTCAAATTAAAAAAAAAAGCTTGAATATTAAATTTATGTGTTTGAGTTCAGTATTTAACACACTTTATATTAATTTTTTTAAATAATTGCTGGGAGCTCTGTTTTCAAAGAAATGGAAGAATGGAAGAAGGAATGATGCTTTTGTTGTTTTTAGGGGGGAGGGGACAGAATCCCTAAGAGACCCATAACTTTTTTCATAGGAAAAGTTAGAGCACATACTCATGATCATTTTTTCTTTTAAATCATGATTTTTAAAATTGACCCTGACGTTAAAAATTTAAAATTTTGACAATGGTTTTTTTTGACCAAAAATAAAAATGTTTAACTTTCTAACTTTTAAAAAATTCTCAGTATTAACTAAGATTATTATAATATTTTTTTTATAAAAATATTCAAAAGTCTTAAAATTTTTTATGAAAATTTTCAAAAAGGTAATATTATAAGTTGCTGAGAAACATTTTTTTCCCCATTAACAACAGCTCAGTTAGTGTCTTTGAAAATGACAAAAAATGCAAAATCGAAAAATTTCAGAAGTCTATAAAATCAAAATACCCATTGAGATTGAAACAAAAAAAACCAGGGGTTGCTTTTAACCACAAAATAAGGAAGTATACCAAGTTTCATCAAAATCCGAGATTGTAGTTGTTAAAATCCCATTTTTGTGGTTGATTCTTCATATATTTTAAACTATTTCAAATTAAATAGAAGTTTAAATATTATTTTTTTTTTATAGTTGAGTTCCTTATTCAACACACTGTGTATTTGAATTTTTGTCATAATTGCTGACAATTCTGTTTTTAAGAATATGGAAGTGATTGTATGATGTTTTACACTTTTTTTCCAGAATATGGGGGGTGGGGGAGGGGCAGAATCCCTTAAAGTCCCCTAATGTTTTTCATTGGATAAGTTAGAGTACTATTCATGATCATTTTTAAAAAAAATCATGAATTTTAAAACTGACCCTCTTGTTGAAAACCAGAATTTTGCCAACACCTTTTTTTGAAAAAAAAAAAATCAAAATTTTCAATTTTCTTTTTTTTTTTTTTTTTAAATTGTGTAAACTAAGATTATTAAGATATTTTTTTATCAACATGTTCAAAGTCTTCCTATTTTGTGTAAAAATTTTCAAAAAGATTATAGCATTAGTTATCAAGAAATAATTTATTTTTCATAAACAATAACATCTCAGTTTGAGTGACTCGAAAATGACAAAAAATGTAAAATCGCCAAATTTCAAAAGGCTATAAAATTAAAACGCATTGATACTGAAAGAAAAAAAATTAAGGGGTTGCTTGTAACCATAAAGGGATGAAGTATACCAAGTTTTGATCAAATTCCGAGACGGTGGGTGTTAAAATCCCATTTTTGTGGTTGATTTGACGTGGAATGACCCCAACATAATTTCGAAATCGGTGTTAATTGTATTCTTCATTCTCTAACTTTTTTTGATTTGCATTGTTTGTTCCTTTAAAACTCATCTTCCCTGTCGAAACACATAACTTCATACATCTTTTCTTTTCTTTTGACTTGTTCTTCTCTTGCTATCTTTTATTAAAATCTGCAAGAAATGATTCCAGAATGCTGTTTTTCATTTCTGTTGTCTAGGCTAGTTTTAAGAAGCCTTGTCAAAACTTGCTGTTTGTTTAATAAACAATTCCTGTTTTGTGACTATCTGCATCTGTCACATAATCATCCCTATTGAACTTTCATATTGTGGTTATGTCTGTATAATATTTAAACAAAAGAATATATTTAATATTTTTAAGATGATTGCTGATTGCAAATAAACATGGTTACACTAGTCAACAAAACAGAACTTTTTATCTGCATCCTGGTTTTAAATAGCACTGATTTTGGGTCGAGAAAAACAAATATGGTAGTTAATTTTTTATTAGTCGTGTTTTCAAAATACATCAAAGCCCACTGTAGAAAGATGCACCGCAACCATACATTGATTTTAAAGGTAATATTAAAAAGGGAAAAAAATCCTTTGAAATAAATGTTATTAAATAGGTTCTGTTTTATTACAATTACACAATGCTTATTTTTTGGAAAGCAGTGGTTGCTTTTGGCTTATTGATGTAAATGCTTCATTTTCAATTGCTTTTTGTATGTGAAAAAAGGACCATCTCTTGTACTAGTTCAGCACCATTAGGTGAGCATTAGCTCAGTCCAATGACCCTGATATATGCGTTCCTTTGTAAAGATATCTTAGTGAAACCTTTCCTCATGCTCATTGCTCATAGCTTCAATTTTTAAACAAAATATCCTGGAAGAAGTGAACAAAATGGAATTTCAGATACACATCATTCATCAATGGTCACAGAACTTCCGCAGGGGTTGTTGGACCAACTGTTTATAGTTCTTGTCTTCTCTGCTGCATAGAAATACTTGGAATGTACCTTTAAAGGCTTCCTGGGTGTTTTTTCTCCGTTTGCATTTTTTTTCTTCAAAAATGCCATATTTGAAGGGCAATTAAAATTTCTCCCCTTAACCTTAGCTTCAATATATCTTGGAAATTTCCCTCTAAGGTATTGGAGAATTGTCTTTGTTCACAGTTTTCACGAAGTTCTTCATTATTCCCAGCAAAATGAGCATGGGCGGAAGCGAAAATGGGTGGACCTACCTAAAACTCCAAATTTTGGCTGATTTTGGGCATTTCTCTTCACAGAATTTAAATTTTTAGTTGTCCATTTCAGTTTTCATGTTATGAGATTTTCTATCCCAACCTAGGGTCGAAGTTTAGAGGGCAGTATATCCAATGGGAGATGTTTCTATCTTCCAAGGAAAAGAGCATTAGTGAGAATTCACAATCCTAGTTTTCCTTGTATCTTGAAAACTAGAGCTCAACTATTTATGGAGATTTTCGTGTTTAGCGAGGCTAAATATACTTCAGAAATAGCTATTTTTGAGCCGGATGGGCATTTTTGATGTTGACTAGTGTTATTGATATAATTACTGTTAAAATGCCAAAGTGATGACCAACGAATAGCTGCACTTTTGCCAGGTACTCAGCACAATCATTTCTAGCCCAGTAGCAAACAGAAAAGTGGTGCAAAATTTTAACCAGTCTAATAAGTTCACAAGTCACCCCCTGTAGTCACAAAATCACCCCGTGTGTGGAATATGAAATAATACATTTTTATTATGAAATTTCACGAATGCCATGGGAATGTAAAATGCAGTATCTTCATCTGCTCATTTTTTCTTGATATCTGTTTTACTTTAGCTTTATTGTACAAACTTGCCTACTTCCTTTCGCCAAAATAAAACTCAAAAAAGACGTCAACTTCTAACATTTCCCTGTCATTGTTAGTATGGAATTCAAAACGTGTTTCTTCAATTATCTCAAAAACTAATTTCTGCAGATACTGCATACTTTCTCATGGAACATACATAACAGTAAGGGATTAAATGTGGATTGATCTAGTCCCCCTGTAAGTGAGAATTGCAAAATTTAATTTGATGTTTTAGGTTTTTATCCATTTTTTGACAGTAATTTATAATATAAACTAGTTTAAAACTTTATATCAAATGTGTTGAGTTTATAAGTAATTTTTGGAATTGCCTTTTATTTTCAGTTCTTGGGATCCATTGAAGTAGATCAAGCAAAAGGAATAGAAGTTGTTAAAGATGGAATTCGAAAATTAAAGGTTTGTTACAAAAAGTTTTGATTATCTATGTTTTTACTACACATATTTTTGTTTTAATGTATATTTACTTTTTAACATTTTATTTTGTTCTTCATTTCAAGTTTTAAGTAAAAGTTTGATTTTCTGTGTTTTATTATGATTTTCAAAATAAATTTGTATTTCTTATATATGAGTTTTTGTCATATTTATTGCATAACATAATGTTATTGAAAGCAGAACCATTAATGTTTTGCTTAATTTAACTTGTAACAATAGTTTGGTGCATAGTTTCCTTGCAACAAAAAAAATTGTCAAAGAATGTTATGTGTGTGTATATATATATATATATATATATATATCACATATTTATCTAAACCTGATTTTAAATTTTTGTTCTAGCTTTTGTTAAAGAGAAATAAACTTTGTTTTCAGAAATATTTGATTAATTTTGCCCTTAACGAATGGTTACAGCTATAGATAAAACAAGCTCCATATTTTGCCAAATGCTGTGTATTCCGTTAAAATTTGATTGATTTTCAAAAATTAATATTTCATTTTATTTTTATTCTAAAGATTAAGAATCCATTGAGGTATTGGTGAGAATATCAGCATTTCAGCTCCCATGCTTCTAAAGATAGCGAGAAAGTCCATATCTGCACCAGCTAGCAGCTCTGCTAGTGAACCTCTATTTTCAGAAGCAGGAAATCTTTTTGAACTAAAACGTTATAGGCTAGCTGTAACCTGAGAACACACAGTGCACCAAATGTTCCTGCACATTACTACGCCTTAATTGAGTATTATTAAACTTTAATTGCAATGATTAATTTCATTAGTTAGTTTTTGAGCAATATTTAATACTTCATTTGGCGTAAAACTTAAGAACTTTAAATGTTTCAAAACTCAATATCCATGTGTTTCCTTTTATCACCTTTTTAAATATTTGTGAAACAATACTTTTTTTTTTAAATAATTTATTTATTTATTTATCTTTTTAAAGCTGCATATTTTACTTTAAGAAAAACAGTTAATTGACTTTGCATGTTCATAAACACTTAGTGTTTTGAGTATTTTAATATTATTTAAATTAAAAGTATGTATTGTAATAAAATTTGAATTTCATCGCTGAATGTTCTCTCTTGCATTGAAATTACTTTGAATGTGATGATTTACGTAAGTAATGATGTGAATTAATTTTGTTCCATGGTAACTTTCATTCATTGCACAAAAACAAAATGTTTACTTGCTAATTGTTGAATATTTAAGTTTGTTTACTATTCAGTCTCCAAATATTAAAATATTCGGCCAAACAAAATATTCTGTTTGTGTGCTGAATATGCAGTATACCAAATATGAATGAAATATTTAATATATCCCTCGTTAAATCCATAATGCTGATATTTGTAACCATTACGGCGGTATTCTCCACTCTAAACTCAACGCTAAGCTAAAAAAACTAGAAGCAAAAAAAAAAAAGAAAGAAAAACCTTTATTCTCCATTCTGGTGAACCCTGTCACAAAATGCCCTCTTAACAGCTCAGCTTGGAAGAGAGTTTCAGCTTTAGGGCTTTGACAGTTTAAACATAGGTTTCCCTTCCTATCATCCCTTTGTTAACAGACAAAATGGACGACCGTGTTTGGATAGTTTTAAGCCTGCCGATTACAAATGCTCGAAACTATTGACTTAGGTCTGCACTAGATTCTAGCTGTGAGAAGCAATTATTTAGAAGATTTAACTTGATTTAACAATATAAGTTTAATAAGAAAGCGCTGCCAAAGACATTATTGCAATCAATGCTCTGGAGAATAGTGCAAAAAAAAATTAAAATTTCTATTTTTAATTTGCTATAGTTAGGAAAAGCGATTAGTTAAAACTTAAAATTAAATAATAAATTTTTGGAACTTGATGTCTTCCAGTTGCACAACAAGACTGAAAATTCGACAAAAACGAAGAATCTCGCCTTTTTTTTTTAGGAGGGGGGGGGGGGGGGGTAAGAAACTCTTGCTTCAATAAATGACAAACAAAAAGGTTACAAAGAATATTGCATCGAAAAATAATTATTTAGGGGGGGGGGATTTGAAGTAGAATCACTGAAGTTATAACACTGGCTTACGTTCCTTACTCATCCTTTTATTTTTTAAGTATATTTGCATTGGAAAGAAATGTAAGATATTAAAATTTAATATTTATATGATTGTGTAAAATCATAATGTTTACCTTTTTTATTTGTGTTTTTGAAATAGTTCAATCAACAGTTGAAGAAAGCTGAAGGGACTAAAACACCCAAAGTAGAAGTAACTATATCTATTGATGGAGTAGCCATTCAAGACCAAAAAACCAAAGTAAAATTTTTAATATTTTTTTAAATCTGTGTTTTACAGTAGTTTAAATGTAAGAATTTTTTTGTAAATATTTACTTTTTAATACAATTAAAACGATATTTATTTAATAAACTAATAAATGTTAAAACTTTGAATGAAGTTTAAAGTTTAGATATTTAAAAAAAAATTTTTCTGTACAACATGATGCTCATGTTTTTCATTTTTGGCACTAAACTTTTATTTAATTTTGCATCAAGCTTTAATATACATGTAACTAATTATGTTATCTTTTGCAGCAAATTTTACATCAATATCCTCTTCATCGCATATCTTATTGTGCCAATGACAAATCTGACAAAAAGTTCTTCAGTTTTATAGCAAAAGAAGATTGTGGCGAAAAGCATATGTGCTTTGTATTTGCTAGTGATAAATTGGTAAATATTTATGTCAACATTTTTTAATTTTTCAGATGAGATATAAATTTTCCTTTTATGTTCTTATTCAGTGACGGATTAACCTTGTCACAATTGTCAGGGACCGACGGGAAATTTTAACATCTTCCTGATAGATGGCTTCCTTAGCTTTATGATAGACTAAGAGGCCCCCAAAAATGCACTGACATGCCCCAAAACATTTAAATCTGTCACTGTTCTTTATGTCTTTTATTTTTAGTATAAAACATATTTATATAATGATACTGATTTTGAGACTTTTCCATAATCTATATGTTTGTATGAAAAATAAATGTTTTTTTAATTTTAGGAAAATTTGTTGGATGTTTACAAGTTTTAAGTGCTCGCTACTGATTGAAACTCTTGTAGTTTAAATTTGAAGTAGTGTGTAGGGTAATTCAAAACAAATGGAAGTTTCATAAGGCTACCATTTAAAAAATATTGGCCCATATTCTCAAGCTCTCTGCAGGAGCTTGAATGAAAAAGCAAGTTGTAAAGCTTCAATTGGCTGCTGCCTGGGGTTCGAGAATATCTGATATTTTGATATGTATCCGATATTTTCAATCAGTGCAAACTTAAGTCATTAAATAGTAATTGCTTCCTCAAATCACTGTTTATTTTCTTATGCTATTATCATAATGCATCAATTCTAAAATTAATGTTTTTTTCATTATTTACATTCACAAATATACATTTTTTAAAAATTTACATACTTTGAATGGCATTTAAGTATAAATGATATTTACAATCATTTGTAAAATTTGATAGTTTAATCTATTGAAAATAAAATGTAGCATAACTGATACATTTCTATTAATTTTAGTAGAATTATTTAAGCATTAGATGCTTTACTCATTTTTCTTTGGTTAACTTTTACAAATTTTTAAAAAATATGCATTTGTCATGCTACAGTGTGTATGGCAGGAGCTTGAGTACAAGTGTGATATTGTTCAGGCATCAGGAAGAGGGTACGTAAGACGTCCTCAGAATGCTTAAAATGTGTTTGAAAAATGTCGTTTTGTACCTTTTTACTCTTAGAAATATACATGTTTGAAACCCACCATTATTTTTGAATCACCCTGTATATATTTTTCATCACTAAACCTTGATTCTATAACTTTTTTTGATGAACATTAATTGCAGCTGCATACTATACAATATTATTAGAGCTCAGATTATACATACTAAAAATCATTAAAATATGCAAAAGAAATATAAGCACCAATAACCTAAAATTTTAGCCCCTAAAATTTTAAAATAAGTATCAATATTTTTTTTATTTGTTTTTTTTTCTTTTTGTTTTTTATTTGAACAAATACTATGTACATTAAGAATTGAATACCTTTGTGCTTGAAAAGTAAAGGAAAACAGAATGAAGTTAGCTCTCATAAGCTCTCTTCTTTTGCATTGAGAAGGGAGTTCCTAGTGACCCCGAAACAAGTGTACACAGTTTTCCTACTAATTTATGCCTATATATTCTTTCACTGTGTTCAATCTGTTTCAACTAGAGATATCATATGTTTCTTCTTTCAAAAGGCTGCATTATAGCTCTGCCTGCAATCTCATAAGTTTTGGTCACTGACGACCCACTAAAACTGTCTTAGACAAAGTTGTTCAGTACAAGCTTTCCCCATTAATTCTTTGCCTTTTCTAATTGGCTCCTGAAGGCACACCCGTCATTTGGGCAATCGAGCAGGGAAGGGGAAAGGGCAATTGACTCTTTTAAATTTTAAAAAAGTAATTAGGCATTTTGCATATGTATTTTGAGTTTTTCTCCTTTAAATGCATTGAGCATTAAACCCTTTAACCCCCCCCCCCCCCCCAAAAAAAAAAGCTTTGAAATGATGGGCTTGTTAATGAAATGAGAGGGCACAGTTTCAAGGTAATTTACTTTCTTTAAAAAAAGAACAAAAAGATTTTGTTTATGTTTTTTAAAAGTAAAATAAGCAGATAGATGTGGAGGAAAAGCAGTAATATGCATTTATTTTAAGAAATTGCTGCTTTTATGTATTTAAATGCACTAACATCAATAGAAGGAAAAATATGTTGTTGCATATGCACATAATCAAGGCTCTAATTATTATATTAATACTTTGCGTAAAATATATTTAAACAAAATTAGGGCAACCTTTCCAAATATTTGGATAAAAAATGCTGGATAAGGTTGGATGTCATGTTTACTAATCATAACTGTTCTAAAAGTCACTTATTTGAAAATAATATTAAAAGCAACAAAAAAATTTACAAAAATTAAGACATCTATGTGCAAAATGTTCCATTCAATTATTGGAAAACCTATTTAACTCTGAAGATTCAACATTTTCTTTCCAAGTTGCTAAGCATGTGAAATCAATAAAATAAATGTCCTCTCTTTTTTTTTTGTTAAAAGAACTTTTTATTTAAAGAAAAAAAATGAGAAATAAAAAAAGAAAACAAAGGAAAAGGATCCATTTCTTTTTTAGATGCAGTATTTTTAAAATAATCATATCAGTGCTTTTTAAAATTTGACTCATACATGTAATATGCATAAAGCTGCTTGTTTCAATCTCAATGCATTTTTATTCAACCCAACTCCAGTGACATTCATAACTAATAATCATATTTAATAAATTTATAATTTATCTTTTCAAAAATGTTCCACCTCCCTTAATTTTTCAATTTTTATCTTAAAATAGTAAAAATGTGAAGCAAAACTCATCAAAAATGGTTTTTACTGATGTGGTGCTTAAGTTCTTACTTTTTTTCCTCCTGAGATTTTTTTTTTCATTCCCAATATATATATATATATATATATATATATATATATATATATATATATATATATATATATATATATATATATATATATATATATATATATATATATATATTTTATTTTTTTTTTTATTTTTTTTTTTTTTTCAAAAATGTTTTAACATCCAGAAGTACTTATAAATATTATATGTTATTTTTCTTCCCTTTTCTTTTTTTATTATTCTCAATTTAAATGTAATATTTATTGAATTTTTAGGCTGAAGATATTACTTTAACGATTGGTGAAGCATTTGATTTAGCATATCGTAAGTTTTTAGATACTTCAGGAAAAGATTTGGAAGCTAAGAAACAACTGATGATTCTACAAAAAAGGGTATAATTTTTCTTTTGTATGCATTTTCTTCTTTAAAATAGGACCTGTACTTTTTTTTTTTGGCAAAATTTTATTTACAAATTCATGTTTTTTCTGTCATTTTGATAGCAGGCATATTCGCAAAACCCCTTGTACATTTTATCTTTAGATAAATTGTCCAGCATACATAGCCTTATTGTCCAAAGTGCAGTTTGTCCCTAGATCAATAAATAAGATTGACCTAATAACAAGCTTCTGTACCTAAATGTAGCTTTTATAAAATGCATTTAAACATAATAGATATATTTTTTTCAATTTTATGTACGAGTAAAGTAAATCAACAAGAGGAATTAATTTAATGGAAACTCTTCTAATTTTTAAGTAAAAGATCTTTTGTGGATTTTATATTGTTTGAATACTAGGTAAAAGATGGTTTTTTTAATGATTATAATGCAACATTAAACTCATAGCTGACATAATTTTAATCAAATTAAAAGTTATTAGGCATTGTTGTGGATTGAAGATATGAAGTGTGTAGTTGCAAAAATAGGTATCGCATTTTATTTTTGCAAATGCATTTTTTTTTTCTTCTGAAATTGCAATATTTTGGTAATTCAAAGCCCTGAGATAGTTAGAAATTTTCGGAATGGTCCCCTTAATGGTCTAAACTAAACATGAAAATTATTTTGTCTCGTATCTTATTAACTTAGCAGATATATGAATTTTGTTTTGGAGATGCCAATTTATGCAGCTATATGCTTCGTATACTGTAAGGAAATTTCCCGAATCTCCTTATGGGAACCGAAAAATTCACATTTAAATAATTGGAAAGCCACCAGTGTGTCTCTAAGACAGAATTCCTTGTTCTCAATGACGCACCAAACATGGTCTACAGTCACATTTTTAAGACGCCAATTAGGAAAAATTTCAAAGACAAGGGCCCAAATGCTCCGGTAAGAAATCTGAAAATGAAAAAATTACAATTTCGAAAAATGTAAGGGAGAGAGCTTTTGAATCATTCATCATTGAATATCGCTTAAAAACTTCGTTTTCTAGGACTTTAGTTTCAAAATATCTTTTAGGGAGAGCCCCAGAACCCCACTGCTCGTAGCATCATCAAAGAAGTTTGTCTGTAACTGCGTTTTTGGAACTTCAATTTCAAAAAATTGGGCGGAGGGGTGATCAATTTAGATCTATTTTACGGAACAATCGGGGGCAGCACCAAAAAGTCCCATTCCTTTTCCTACCATCAACAAATATCGCCTATAATAGTGTTTTTAAACGTCCATTTTTAAAAGAAATTTGTAGAAGGCCTGCCAAAATTTCCTCCCCGTAACATCCGATACCGTCAAACTGATTTTCCCCATCAATTTTTCTGAGGGTATACTACCAGTAATCCATTATTCACAATATGTGTATGTGATCATATACATAGTATGTCATAATATGAAAATGTATGAAGCTGGAAGGTTTATGCTGTAGGTCTGAAAAGTATTTGAGAGTATACGGCGTATATGGGTATATCAATACCAATTCTTCTATTTTGAAACAACAATGGCTAATAAAATCCAAAAAAAAAAAACAAAAAAAAACATGGCTATTGCAAGAAACTTTATCAATATAATCTACACCAAAATCAACCGAAAACCAAAATTTTTAAGGTAATCGAATCATTCGGATGCAAAATTTAAAAATGTAAATTATTCCTATTAACTTGTTTTCCTCTACCCCAACTAACCCATGACTTACAGATTCCTTTGTATTACTTAATTTGGAAATAAAGAACTTTTTTTAATTCAGACTTTGACAGTTCAAAAATTTTAGCCATAAATCTAATAAATATAGGCTGTGAATTAATTTCTCCCATAAAGCCTTTTTTAAAGGTTACTATCTATGAATATTACTATAATTAATTATTATTTTTTAACTATATTAATTTCGTCAATGTTTAATTTTTGACATTGATATTTTAAAACATCGATGTTTCATCATCAATGTTGCATTTCTACTTGATGATATCACCTCTCATTGTTTTTAAATTAGGATGTTTTTTAGTGTTCTTTTTTTAATATTTTATCTGTAGAATAACTATTTTTGTGTCCTCTGAGACAATTCATAAGTGATCAATACTAAATAATTTGGGTTACGTAAAACTGTTGCAAAGTCTTTAAATCCCTACTTGTAAAAACTGATCTGTGTAAATTTTGTTGAGAAAAAATTTTTAGTTCTCGATAAAATTAATTTTTAACTCAGGTTCAAGAATTAGAAAAAGAAAATATGAGGCTGAAAAAGAGGTTGGATGAAGTAACCAATGGCAGTTGTGTAGAAAATAGAAATATTACAAATGGACAACCTGTAAGTAAACTGTTTTTATAAAATTAAAATGACATTTTTGTGTTTGTTTAAAATATAAAATAGTTTTTCCTACTTAATTTCTTGAAAAAGAATATTTTGGAAGTGTTTAAAAAATAAATGAGTTGTATGTAATAGATGCATATGTGAGTATAAGAACTGCTAAATTTGTTTAAGTAACTGGATAATTTACTCAATTTTAAGTTCACTTTATGTTAAACAGTAAACTTCCAATTATCCGCCGAATAGGGAGGCAGGGTCTGCGAAAAAACGAATTCACGCATAATCCGCAAAATAGGTGAAAATGATACTAGTGTATGCAATAGCTTAACCAGGGGTGCCTACTCACCCCTTAGAGCTAGGGCCCACCCCCCATAAAAATCACAAAAGCCTCCCAAAAGCAAGACCCCCCGCAAAAAAATTACCCTTAAAACACCCCCCTAAAAATTTCAATGCCGCAGTCTGCGCCATGACCCCCTCCCCCCTCTAATTGGCACCCCTGGCTTAACAAGATCGATAACACTCCCAAGCATTTAGACTATAGCTAAAATGCTGACTGTAGGTGAAAAAAATGTAGGTATAAGAACTAAGCAGATCACTCATTATTGCAAATGGATGGCATACAAATGGATAGATCAAGCTAGGTTACATCACAGATCACTCATTATTGCAAATGTATTGTGTACAAATGCAAGCAAATGGATAAATCAAGCTAGGTTACAATCAAAAACATAGAGGAGAGGAGGGGAATTTTTTCCAAACAAGACTGGTAAGATCACTCGTATACACGCATAATTAATGTAAACCTAAAAATCGGTTAAATTGTGTAGATCTAAAGCTGTAAGTAGTGCAGATCTAAAAATCAGGTTTCAACTACTCAGGTTTCGGTGACCATGGAAGGTTTGATGTCATTGAAAGGGATGAGGAAGAAAGGAACAGAAATGTCTAAACATAGATTTTGCACTTTGAAAGTAAAACTATGTGAATTAACTTATTTACATTAAATTAATCATTAGGGAGATTTTTTCTTTTTTTTTCAAGTTTGACAGGCGGCAAATAATCCGCTTTGTGGATAAACTGCCTATGGAAAATCAAGAGTTTATTGTATTTTGAGCTAACTTGTTTCATAGAAATGGATCAAGTTACCAATACAGGCAGATTCAAATGATACAGTCCTTCAGGGATAAGGAATGTTAACTAAGTTCATTTGATTTGCTAAATCCTTTAAACATTAGCAAATATTTTTTGTAGATGAAAAATTTCTAGTACGAACAAAATGACTGGAACTTCCAAGTATAAACGTTTTGAAGTAGTTACACATTTAATTTGTAACATTTTTTAAACATGTGAAGAAGAAAGATTAATTACAGTTAAACCTGTTAATCACAACACCTTTAGGACTTAGTAGATAATGTTGTTAAAGGCCAAATGATGTCTCTACCAGAATTATTTCAAAATGCAGAAGTAAGGAGCTGATAATGTAATTAGCAAACTTGGAATATGAAATAACTTGGCACTTCTAATTAGATTCAATTAAAGTAGTTTCTTACAATTTAATTCAGGCAAAGTTAATTTATCATTAACGTATCCAAAAAATTAACTTTTTTTTTCAGCCGCAAAACCTATTGCATTTAAATGGGGAGACACCAACTATGCCTCGTCATCAGTCAGCTATTGAACCAAATTTTAATGCTGCATTACATCAAAATGTAAGGAATGACATGGCTAAATCAATGCCAACATCTCCTTCAGAGGTAAATTTATACTTTTGCTATTTACTACTATTATCTAATTTTTACGTACACCAATAAGGAATATTTTGTTCAAAATTTCACACCTTCTTCCTTTTCGTGTTACAAGGACAAAATTCTTTTATTATTTCAATATGTGCTTTTCTTTTTAAAATAATTTTTCACCTAAAAGGAAATAATGTATAGTTGCATACCTGAAAACTCTACTGGTTTTTCCTACTACTTTCAGTCTCCTAATTTTAATCAAAAATCTACTGAATTTTGTACATCTTAGGGAGAATCCCTTTATTGAGAGAATTTTATAAAAAATATACCCTGTAATATTATACCATGTACTACATGGTTTAAACACTTCCTGCAAAAATTCAATCTTAAGTACATGGAAATTTAGCAACATTATTAGTGCTTATTAAGTTTGATGAAAAATAAGTTTTAACTGTACATTAAGGATTAATTAAGCTTTGTTCTTCCTTTTCAATATTCAATAATTATTTTATGCATATATAAAGTAAAGAATGATTGTACTTTAAGGGATAGTAAAAAAATCTGAATTTTTTTCCTTGAAAAGTTGGAGGTATGTAGTTGATTCTTTGGATAACTCTTGTTTTTGTAGCGATGACACATAAATTCTGTTCTGCATAAAAAGCACCAACTCTATTTTAAGTGTCCATGTAGTTCATTCACAAAGTCTTTGATAAAACTCTTGTTATAAAATCTGTGATCATCAATTTAGTTTTTACTCCTAAATACATTTTAATGAGCTTATTTGTTTTTGAATAGGGTAACTGCAGCTTTTTTACTTTCTTCTATATCTAATATATAGAAGAAAGTATTGGATTCGTGCAAATTTTCGAATTTTGACGGATTTGAACGTTTTGAGATGTGCTGAGTCCATTTCGACTATTTTTGGAAAATGTCTGTCTGTCTGTGTGTGTGTTTGTGTGTGTCACGTCTGTGTGTGACCAGTTTTTTGTGGGCGCTCAACAACAAAAACTACCGCAGGAAATCGAACGAAATTTGGTACACATATGTGCCCATTGGTTTTTGGCGCGAATTCCTCCAAGGGAGGTGGAGCATTGGGACGTTTTTTGAGTTACGCGGGCTTGCTATTCCTCAGGAAGTAACTGGCGGAATCAAACAAAATTTGGTCCATATGTTGCCATTAATAGGAACAGGTGCTGATTCAATTTTGGTGTCAATAACTCAAACGGGGGTTGAGCTATAGAACGTTTTTTGTCGCCAATTGTGACTGCTGTATCTCAAGAAATAATGAATGGAATGAAAGAAAAATTTATCGGCAGGTAGCCCTTAGTGGGTATAAGAGCTGATTTTATTTTGGTGTCAACAGCTAAAAAGGGGGGTAGCGCAATAGCCCATTCTTTTTTTCCATTGTGAGTGCCCTATCTCAAGAAGTAATGCTATGTTCTGGTTGAAATTTGGAATATATGTGAATCCATATGTAAACAGACTTTGGTTCAATTTTGACGCCAATCGCTCCAAGAGGTGTTGATTTTTTTTTTTTTTGCGAATAAAAATAGCTTTATTAATGCAACAATAAGAAAGATAAATCGTAATAGATTGTCGTCTGCGTATTTCTCATGATTTTAATTGTATGGAAATGACCGGAAATATTATCTCAATGATTTAAAATTTTTAACTGTTGCCATCTTATGTTTGTTAACAAATAAAATATTTGTAATTAATTCAAGCAAGGCTTTTAAAATAACTTTCAATTTTCGTTCTTTGCTTTGCTTTTGTAATAATTCAGACATTGGGATGGTCGTCAAGTTTTTGCATGTGTAATTTTGTTTTTGTTGGGAATATTGCTTCCTCGTTAAGCATGGGGAGGGATCAGAATTATAAGAAAGATATAGAAGAAAGTTTCGTGATGGCCACAACATACTAGTTAAACTTATTCATGTTGAAAAAAAAGTACTAATATGTTCAAAATATATTTTCTTACAGGAATTATTTCATTTAGTCACACTTCCAATAGCTCCAACAGTAGGTACCAAGCTAGAAAACCTTGTTTTAGATGATCTTGATGATTTCAATCCAAGGGAGAATAAAATTACAAATGGAAATAAAGGTAATATTTCTCAAGTACAGTAATACTATACATGAAGCATTTGGTATCAAAACCAGCTCAACCCACTTTTCAAAATTTTATTGGAGGGACAAAAAAACATTTGCCAAAATAGCTGTTATCTAAAGAAAGCCGTTTTTTTTTTTTTTTTTTGGACAACAATTTTTGACCTGATTGGGCTGGATGTGATCCAAGTGACTTCGTAGCATGATAGTATCCACCATAGTGGCCTGATCAGTAAGGCATACGACATGAGACTGAAGGGTCCCAGGTTTGATCCTTGCCTGGGGAAGTTCTTGTGTCTTCATTAATGGGTGACTGGAGGACGTTAAATATATCGTGGTTTTAAGTCCTCCAAGTGAATCAAAACCTCTAGGGGTGCTAAACCAGGAGTTGTTCAGCTTCTGGTTTGGTTTTAAATTATCAAAATGTTAATAGATGGTGCTGCCATCTATTGTGTGCTGTCTGAGCCAAATAGGACTTCCACCTATATTGGTGCTTGATACACGGAAGTCGTACTTCTCTGCCTTAAATCAAGTAACATTGCTACTCGGGCTCAAGTGTTCGAGTGGCATAAGTTGTAACTGTAACAACAAGAAGCATCAAATTATGGAGAGAAAAAGAAAACAAAAAAAAAACTTTTGAAAGTCCATGGATTGAGCTGGTTGTGATACTAAATGGCTGATATGTAGTATTGAAGATAAAACAACCTCTAAGAGTGACTAACCTCTATTAACAACCGCTTTTTTTAGAAACGGAAAGTGCCTGCTCAGAAAAGTGTTATTATATTAAAGAAAACCAGCATGCACTTTAAAGGATAAAAAACTCCATATTTATCCTTTAAATATCTCTTTAATACAAGGGGATAAATAACTTCTTACTTATCCTTTGAAGTGCATGCTGGTATTTAATATAATAACACTTTTCTGAGCAGGCACTTTCCGTTTCTAAAAAAAGCAGTTGTTAATGAAGGTTAGTCATTCTTAGCGGTCATTTTTGAACATGTGTAAAACAATAATACCAATAGAAATCCATTTATATTCTGCTTACATTATAACAAGAACATTATATTAAAAATATTTAAATAGAAGAACTAATTTTTAACCGACTTCAAAAAGGAGGCGGTTATTAGTTCATACCTTATGTATGTTTTTTTTTTGGTATTCTCACAGCGTCTCACCTAGTGAACCGATTTTGATGATTCTGTTTTAATGGATAGGAGATGGCTCAAGTTAGGTCCCATCACTTTGTTTGACCATATTTGTTCTTTAAAAACAAAGTTATGGGCAAAAAACAGTAAATTTCAGGCAATTTCCCTATTAAGTGATTAAATATAAAACCCATTGTTACAAACGATTGGTGCCATACAACAGTAACATTAATAGTAAATGTAATGATAATCTTGAATGAAGGCTTCTCTGAAGCAAGCATCAAGTTTCTTCAGTGTCATTGCTCTATAGTTGGGGTTAAACCTAACCTGGAAGCGAGGTGATGCAGTGATAAGGATCTGCTTAGCCGTCACAATGTTACCAGGTTAGGTTTGCTTCAACTATAGTAGTATATTTATCGTTATCATCTATGCCGATAACAGATGATTGGGGCTAAGTTTGGAGATACAGGATCATCACAAGCAACTTGGATGCTGTGAAATGTAAATTAGTTAGGGAAAACGTAATATTTAAATGGTTACAATTAAATTAACCACAAATGAATTCCAGAGAGGAACAAAGATACATTTTTAGTGCCAATAGCTTAAGTTTAAGGCGTGTTTATAGGTGTTTTTTTTAGTATGGAGCATTTTTATGAAAAAAATATGGTGAAGTTTCATGATGGTAACTTCTTACTATTTCTGAAATACCTACATTTACACTAAAAAGCATGAAATAAAAAATTTTTGGAAAAAAAAAAAATAGAACCAACTTTAAAATTACTCTAAAAAGTGAAAAATGATTTTATTCTTTAAACATTATCAATAATACTTTTAAACATAATTTTTGAAGTTGGCTCAAAAACGATAGATAAAATCATTCACAGCCATAACTCAACTACAACTATAAATTTAACCATGCCCAGTTTCATCACTATCACATACATCATGCATTGATAACAGCATATTTGAGTAACAATATAAGTGTTTTGTTCCTAACTTTGTATGATTTTCTAAAAGAAATATGAATAAAGCAAGGTTACACTGGATTTTACTTTTTGTTTTTGCGCCAACTTCCAAAAATTATGTTTAAAAGTGTTATCTATGGTGTTTAAAGAATAAAATTATTTTTCACTTTTTCGAGCAATTTTGAAGTCAATTCTATTTTTTTTTCTTTTCAATTTATTTTCTTTTAAATTTTTAATACAAAATATACTTTTTACATTATTTTCCCATTTATGAACTGGATTATTTAAAATATGAGAAGAGATTCACCTGCTTGGAATTTTTTGTTTTTTTTGAAAACAGCTTTTGTTTCTAGTTATTTACGAAAGTAAATTATTTATTCCCTTATTATTAGTTGTTCAGTCTGAGTGCACATGAGCCTGTCTATTTCTCAACTGTTCAAATAAACTAAAAATAGATATTGATCACAAAAATGACCTAGGAAGTTCCATCCGTAAGGGACCAATGAATTTAGAAAAGAAACCTTTTTGAAAAACTGCTGTCCTTATCAACCTCTCTCAATAATGGTCACATGCCTGACCTGCGTCAAGATTTGCATGTTTTACCTTAGCTTCCCAAGGGT